>NC_041387.1:674068681-674097010 GCF_002162155.2 Triticum dicoccoides
TTGGTTCCTCCCATGTATAAAAAGTCGATATTCCTCTACAACATATGCCCTTATACATGTCTCCTTGCACCCATATTGTTTGTGAAAAAAATGTTTTCTATACATGTGATTTGATTTTCAAACTTGAATAAGCAGTTTGAGCTAGAAAAGTTTTCCAAATAAAATTTTGAAATCGCATTTTTGTGATGCCTCACATACCCATGTCTCATTCATTCGCTGTCGCCCCCAACAACAAGAATGACGACCAGCTCACAAGACGGCTACTAGACCGCTAGAGCCCTCTTCAGAAGGCAACACATTCGAGATTAAGAGAGTGAGTGAGAGAGAGGGGAGAGAGGGGCGATAGATCGAGGGAGGGAGGGAGGAAGGGGAAGAAAGATCTTGTAGGCACACAATTGTAGGACAACCATGTTCTGAAATATAAATGAGATTTGTTGGTAAGTCACCATTTTTTTTGTTCTCAATCTACCGGACATCAGAACCTTAATGTTGAATCTGATGTACATATGCTCTTCGATAAATATGTTTTTACCTCTTGATATGTTGGTTTGGTTGTAAATTTATGAGTTCACATATCACTGTGAGAAACATTTTAGTTAAGGGAAGACAAAGGGAACAAATGAAGAGCACTTTAAAAGCCCGTTGCAACGCACGGGCATTCTACTAGTAACAGCTAGTACTTGGCCAAGCTGGCGAACTAGAGGTTGCAATGTTCTTGTTCTTTGCGTTGAATTTTCTGCCTATAAAAGTTCATCTCGTTCATTCATACGGACATCACTACTACATATCAAACATCCCCAGTATTAACCCTTGTAGCTAGCCTCATCCTCGTCAAGGCACACATCCTCAATGGCTGCCGCCTCCGCACTCAAGACGGCCGCCGTCGTTGCCATCTGCATCGCCATGTTGCTGGTCCAGACCACCTTGGGGGTGGGGTACCTAACGGCGCAGGCCCCTGCCGGCGGTGGCTTGGCATGCCCTGATACCCAGACCACCTGCGGGGCGAATTGCTTAGTACGCTGTGAGAGCATGTCGCAGGACATCTGCAAGGTTGTCTGTACCACCTCGCCGTTTCCGGTGGTGGATCAAACCTGCGTCGGTAGGTTGTTCAGCGCCTGCGTGAGCATCTGCAAGACCGCGTGCGAGAACCTCCCGAGCTCCTAATCTGCTAGCTAAGTTGTGCATCGTGCACGCTTAATCCCGGAACTGCTTCTATCATCAATCTACCTTTTATTTTGTAAAACCCGTTATGATCGCGGTACTTGTGGTCGTTTTTACTTCCAAATGTGTCGTGCAGTGTACTTTGACAGTTATTTTTCCCCATTCTTTCCTGAGTTGTGAACACATTAATTATGATTATGACACGTTGCTAGAAGTTTGTACTTTTTGAGATTGAGTTGCTGGCTAAAGGCTTTGTCTCATATATTCCTCCGGGGAGTTGTGGTGGAGTTCTGGTTCCATGCCACCCCTTATCTTTGATTGGTGTTTCTCTTTTTGGGTCCCCGATCTCTGATCAGTTCGCGTTGCCCGCCGCCGCCCATCGATCCTCATGCGCCTCTACTCTGACTTCGGCATCGACATCACCGGCCTCTTCTCAGACTCGACGGCCTCACCGTCTGCGCATCCGTCAGCTTGTCGTTCTTAGCTCATGGTAACTTGCAAAACATTTTTTATGTTGTAGCAAATGCAGATTCACGGTAACAACTATGTAGCACAAAGACGTAAGAATGAAAGATCATTCACGCATCTGATTCTGGTGTCGTTCTGATCATAGGGCACCACTGAACTCCTGGACAAGGGTTGCGCCCGGTATGCGAGAACCAGATGAGACAATACACGCTCTGCGTTCAAAAGCGGCTCAAGGATAGGTTTGCGCAGCTGAAGGAGTGTATGGAGCTGATACCGAGAAATCAGAGCATGTGGCACACCGATGTCATGAACTTCATGTTACAGAACTGGCCTGAGCCTTCTCTCCAGTTATCCAGCTTCCGACGGCGGACTGATACACACGTGGTTTCTATCAGCTTGATGATTTATCGCTGAAACTTGTGCACATACGTACCCTCTTTCTACTAGTTACTATCTGTGGTCTGTGGATATACGCCTTTGCTCTGCCCATTTCGCCGGAAACTTGCATGAATGCAACGTATACGGTGCTATCTTGCTGTAGAAATTCATATATACCTGAGCATTTTGTTGTATTCCGCGATGGTTAATTAGTTGCTTGATGTGTCGACATGGTCGACAGTTGGATGCATGTCGCGCCTGCATATGCCAGTAGCCAACATATGCAGCGGACTGAACAAATGCTGGTTCAGAGTTGCACCTGAACTGAACCTGCTGCACCCTGCGTGGCGAGCTGGGCCATGGGCCTTGTAGCGTGCGTGTGTTGAAAGTGGCTGGCCCAGGGTGCCAGCTACATATTGTACCCAGACCGGAATGATTGGGCAGGAAGGAAAAGATCTGAAACCAGAGTTCAGCATATTCTTGATGGTTATGAGTCAAAGTATTACTAGATTTTTTTTGAGACAATCAAAGTATTACTAGATGTGGATATATAGGATTTGTGGTTACACGTTTGGCCATCATGTTATGGGCCTGGGTCAGTCACGCTGCTTTATTCCTTTTCATACTATTATTAGACTTCCTTCAAAAAAAAAAAAAACTATTGTCTTCTCACAAAAAAAGATCAGACGGAATTGTAGAGAGCCCTAAAAAAATAAGACGGGGTAGTAGAGGAGGCCAGAAGGGGTTTACGTTGTCGCTTGGATGGAACTGCGATCGGGGCGTCGTCTCAGGCGCTCGCCGCCGCCGCATGGAGCTCCCTCCAGGCGTGGTTTAGGCGGAGGAATCGACCTCATCAGCGCCCTCCCCGACGAGATGCTTCTCCTAGTCCTTGTACGCCTACGTTGCGTCCGTGCCGCCGTGCAGACCGGCCTCCTCTCGCGTCGGTGGCGTGATCTCTGGACCGGTCTCACCGATCTCACCTTCCGCTACCTCGACCCCGCCACGATCAAAGCAGTGCTGGCTCGCTTCGCTGCATCTTCAACACCGGTGTCCACGCTCGGCATCCACCTTCGAACGAGAGAGACCGCCTACCACGCCAACTTGCTGCTATGCGCCGCCGCACTGCTCTCGCCGAGGGAGCTGGTCTTCACCCTCTCGTCGTCATACATGGGAGACCTGGACGACAGGATCGAGCTGCCATGTTTCAACTGCACCACCTCGATCAAACTGGACACGGAACGATTCGGTGTCCGTGTGGCGGACGGCGAGTTCAACTCGCTCGAGAGGTTGTCCCTATCCGGCAACAACAACGCCTTTAGCGCCTTGCTACACCGGTGCCACGTGCTGCGCGAGCTCAGCATTACCGGTTTCGATTCGCGGCAGCTATCTCCGACGGCGGAGTTCCTCTCGCTTGAGAAGCTGTCGCTCACCGGCAACATCATCAACATTGGTACCATGCTCACACGGTGTCCGCGTCTGCGTGTGCTCAGTGCCACCTTTCGCGGTGTCGAGCCTTTCTCGATCGAGGCGGCACTCCTCGCACTCGAAGGGGCAGTGGCACTCGGCCTCGTCGTGTCCTTCCTTGGTATCAACATTGATAGAGGTGGATACAATGTCGAAGCCAATCGATTCACCTCCCTTCTGGGCGCGGCGGTGAGACTATCGTCACAAGCTCTGTTTTGGATACCGCTCGAAATTTCGTTATCCCGAGCGGTTACCGCTACCCCACGGAAAACACTCGTACCGAGCAAAAAAATCGGGTTTTTTTTGAAATTTGAATTCAAACGATCACCGTGCTGTTAAATAAGCGGCATCTCTCATGTAGCAACATGTCTTGCAATGGCGTAGTGGCAAAGGCACGCTTTATGGAGCAGCGAGTCGCGTGTTCGACTCTTTCCTTCTACAGTTTTTCTTTCTTTTTTAGAATGCGAGATATACAGACACGTCACTATCGACCTGCCATGCTTTCACTGTGCCACTTCAATCATGATGGACTTGCACTACAACATATGCTTCACACTGCTACCGACCGGCGAGTTCTCTATGGCACACAGGGTTGCCTCTTGTTTTTGATTGTTGGTGGCTCGAGAGGATGAGGGTATAGACGATAGAGAGTAGCTCTATAGACAACTGGGAAGACTCGCGTTCTCAAGTGCAGCAGCTTCCACGCTTTCATGTCATATGCTTGCAACTCCTTGATGCAACCAAATCAAAGTGATGGGAGAACCAACATGCGTCTTATGAAGGAGGATTATTCTTCCAGTGAGAAGTTATGTTCTCGTCGATGGCGAGGTGTCTGTGGTGTCTTCGTCCCAGCTTTGTTGGCTCAGCCTCTCGAAGATGCTTACAGAGATAGGGTTGTTTGATCTCTCTCTTTCTATACTGCTCACTCTGTCTCAGAGTACTCCCTCCGTCCCAAAATTCTTATCTTAAATTTGTCTAGATACAGATGTATCAAGTCACGTTTTAGTATTAGACACATCCGTATGTAGACAAATCTAAGACAAGAATTTTGAGATGGATGGAGTACTTATTAACATATTCACTTGAAATTTCGGCAGCATAACGCGTCGAATGAATTAAGAAATGCGTCCACAACAGCATTAAATGAATGAAAAACAATTCAGGCTACTAAGTAGAAAGGATGGATTAGTTATACGTAAGGGAAAGCAGTTCGGCACCAAACATGGCAGCCAGCATAATGCGTCGGAAAGAAACGCATCCACAACCGCAGCACTTGAGCGAAAAATAATTATGGTAGAAACGGATGGATTAAAACTCGAGTGAAAGCAATTTGGCATGAAACATGTCGGCATGGTTAATTTTAACCGCATGGTTTCCTGAATAAGATTCTATACATGCCAAATCATGACACTAGTCCATTGGATTCTGAATCTGCCCTAGTGGTGTCATATAAATCACAAGGTTCACAAAAAAATACCCATCAGTTTGAGTGGTGACATGCCTATGTTTCTCTTATCTTTCTTTGAAGTCCCAGTTGGGGTTAGGAAAAGGCTGGACTTCTACCGATCTCGATTCTTCTGGCAGAGTGATGAGCTAAAGAGAAAGTACCGACTCGCCAAATGGGATGTCATCTGTCGACCAAAGGACTAGGGGGGTCTTGGTATTGAAAATCTTGAAGTCAAGAACAGATGCCTTCTCAGTAAATGGTTGTATAAGTTGTCAGTTGAGACTGAGGCAACTTGGGCGCAGATTCTTCGTAACAAGTATTTGCATTCTAAGACTTTGTCGTAGGCGACAGTGAGACCGACTGACTCGCCGTTTTGGAAGGGGCTTATGAGAGTCAAAGCTGCTTTCTTTAATAGAACAAAGTTCATTGTTGGCAATGGTAACAACACTTGATTCTGGGAGGATACTTGGCTTGGTGAAACGCCGTTGGCGCTTCAGTATCCGTCTCTATATCGTATTGTTAACCGATCTGATACTCTCGTTGCAACGATTATGCAATCCATTCCTCTTAATATTCAGTTTAGGAGGGTGCTTATGTTGGAAATATGCCCTAGAGGCAATAATAAATTAGTTATTATTATATTTCCTTGTTCATGATAATCGTTTATTATCCATGCTATAATTGTATTGATAGGAAACTCAGATACATGTGTGGGTACATAGACAACACCATGTCCCTAGTAAACCTCTAGTTGACTAGCTCGTTGATCAATAGATGGTTACGGTTTCCTGACCATGGACATTGGATGTCGTTGATAACAGGATCACATCATTAGCAGAATGATGTGATGGACAAGACCCAATCCTAAGCCTAGCACAAAGATCGTGTAGTTCGTATGCTAAAGCTTTTCTAATGTCAAGTATCTTTTCCTTAGACCATGACATTGTGCAACTCCCGGATACCGTAGGAATGCTTTGGGTGTACCAAACGTCACAACGTAACTGGGTGGCTATAAAGGTGCACTACAGGTATCTCCCAAAGTGTTTGTTGGGTTGGCACGAATCGAGACTGGGATTTGTCACTCCGTGTAAACGGAGAGGTATCTCTGGGCCCACTCGGTAGGACATCATCATAATGTGCACAATGTGATCAAGGGGTTGATCACGGGATGATGTGTTACGGAACGAGTAAAGAGACTTGCCGGTAACAAGATTGAACAAGGTATCGGTATACCGACGATCGAATCTCGGGCAAGTACAATACCGTTAGACAAAGGGAATTGTATACGGGATCGATTGAGTCCTTGACATCGTGGTTCATCCGATGAGATCATCGTGGAACATGTGGGAGCCAACATGGGTATCCAGATCCCGCTATTGGTTATTCACCGGAGAATGTCTCGGTCATGTCTGCATGATTCCCGAACCCGTAGGGTCTACACACTTAAGATTCGGTGACACTAGAGTTGTTATGGGAATCAGTGTGCAGTTACCGAATGTTGTTCGGAGTCCCGGATGAGATCCTGGACGTCACGAGGAGTTCCGGAATGGTCCGGAGGTAAAGATTTATATATGGGAAGTCCTATTTTGGCCACCGGAAAATGTTCGGGATTTTTCGGTATTGTATCAGGAAGGTTCTAGAAGGTTCCGGAGTGGGGCCCACCTGCATGGGGGGACCCACATGAACATGGGTAGTGGGGGCAAGGCCCTACACCCCTGGCAAAGGCGCACCAAGATACCCCTTAGAAGGAATAAGATCATATCCCGAAGGGATAAGATCAAGATCCCTAAAAAGGGAGGATAACAATCGGTGGGGAAGGAAATGATGGGATTTCTTTCCTCCCACCTTTGCCAACGCCCCAATGGACTTGGAGGGCAAGAAACCAGCCCCCTCCACCCCTATATATAGTGGGGAGGCGCATGGGAGCTTCACCCTTGCCCCTGGCGCAGCCCTCCCCCTCTCCCAAGTACTCCTCCTCTCCCGCGGTGCTTGGCGAAGCCCTGGAGGATTGCCACGCTCCTCCATCACCACCACACCGTTGTGCTGCTGCTGGACGGAGTCTTCCCCAACCTCTCCCTCTCTCCTTGCTGGATCAAGGCATGGGAGACGTCACCGGGCTGTACGTGTGTTGAACGCGGAGGTGCCATCTGTTCGGCACTAGGATCTCCGGTGATTTGGATCACGACGAGTACGACTCCTTCAACCCCGTTCTCTTGAACACTTACACTTAGCGATCTACAAGGGTATGCAGATGCACTCTCCTTCCCCTCGTTGCTAGTTTCTCCATAGATAGATCTTGGTGACTCGTAGGAAAATTTTGAATTTCTGCTATGTTCCCCAACAGTGGCATCATGAGCTAGGTCTATTGCGTAGATTCTTTGCACGAGTAGAACACAAAGTAGTTGTGGGCGTTGATTTGTTCAATATGCTTACCGTTACTAGTCCAATCTTGATTCGGCGGCATTGTGGGATGAAGCGGCCCGGACCGACCTTACACGTACACTTACGTGAGACAGGTTCCACCGACTGACATGCACTTGTTGCATAAGGTGGCTAGCGGGTGCCAGTCTTTCTCACTTTAGTCGGATCGGATTCGATGAAAAGGGTCCTTATGAAGGGTAAATAGCAATTGGCATATCACGTTGTGGTTTTTGCGTAGGTAAGAAACGTTCTTGCTAGAAACCCATAGCAGCCACGTAAAACATGCAAACAACAATTAGAGGACGTCTAACTTGTTTTTGCAGGGTATGCTATGTGATGTGATATGGCCAAGAAGAATGTGATGAATGATATGTGATGTATGAGATTGATCATGTTCTTGTAATAGGAATCACGACTTGCATGTCGATGAGTATGACAACCGGCAGGAGCCATAGGAGTTGTCTTTATTTATTGTATGACCTGCGTGTCATTGAACAATGCCATGTAATTACTTTACTTTATTGCTAACCAGTAGCCATAGTAGTAGAAGTAATAAGTTGGCGAGACAACTTCATGGAGACACGATGATGGAGATCATGTTGTCATGCCGGTGACGATGACGATCATGGAGCCCCGAAGATGGAGATCAAAAGGAGCAAAATGATATTGGCCATATCATGTCACTATTTGATTGCATGTGATGTTTATCATGTTTATACATCTTATTTGCTTAGAACGGCGGTAGTAAATAAGATGATCCCTCATTAAATTTCAAGAAAGTGTTCCCCCTAACTATGCACCGTTGCAAAAGTTCGTCGTTTCGAAGCACCACGTGATGATCGGGTGTGATAGATTATTACATTCACATACAACGGGTGTAAGACAGATTTACACACGCGAAACACTTAGGTTAGCTTGACGAGCCTAGCATGTACAGACATGGCCTCGGAACACAAGGGACCGAAAGGTCGAGCATGAGTCGTATGGAGGATACGATCAACATGAAGATGTTCACCGATGATGACTAGTCCGTCTCACGTCATGATCGGACACGGCCTAGTTGACTCGGATCATGTAATCACTTAGATAACTAGAGGGATGTCTATCTGAGTGGGACTTCATGAGATGAACTTAATTATCCTGAACATAGTCAAAATATCTTTGCAAATTATGTCGTAAGCTCGCGCTTTAGTTCCACTGTTCAGATATGTTCCTAGAGAAAATAGTTGAAAGTTGACAGTAGCGATTATGCAGACAGTAGAAAGCTTATGCCCTTAATGCACCGCTCAGTGTGCTGAACCCCAAACGTCGTCTGTGGATGTTGCGAACATCGGACATACACGTTTTGATAACTACGTGATAGTTCGGTTAAACGGTTTAGAGTTGAGGCATCAAAGACGTTTTTCGAAACGTCGCGGAACATATGAGATGTTTCGAGGGCTGAAATTGGGATTTCAGGCTCGTGCCCACGTCAAGAGGTATAAGACCTCCGACGATTCTCTTAGCCTGCAAACTAAGGGAGAAAAGCTCAATCGTTGAGCTTGTGCTCAGATTGTCTAGGTGCAACAATCACTTGAATCGAGTGGGAGTTGATCTTCCAGATGAGATAGTGATGTTTCTCCAAAGTCATTGCCACCAAGCTGCTAGAGCTTCCTGATGAACTATAACATATCAGGGATAGATATGATGATCCTTGAGGTATTCACGATGTTTGACACCGCGAAAGTAGAAATCAAGAAGGAGCATCAATTGTTGATGGTTGGTGAAACCACTAGTTTCAAGAAGGGCAAGGGCAAGAAGGGATACTTCATGAAACGGCAAATCAGCTGCTGCTCTAGTGAAGAAACCCAAGGTTGAACCCAAACCCGAGACTAAGTGCTTCTGTAATAAGGGGAACAGCCACTGGAGCAGAATTACCCTAGATAGTTGGTAGATGAGAAGGCTGGCAAGGTCGATAGAAGTATATTGGATATACATTATGTTAATGTGTACTTTACTAGTACTCCTAGTAGCGCCAGGGTATTAAGATACCGGTTCGGTTGCTAACTGTTAGTAACTCGAAATAAAAGAGCTACGGAATAAACGGAGACTAGCTAAAGGTGAGCTGACGATATGTGTTGGAAGTGTTTCCAAGTTTGATGTGATCAAACATCGCACGCTCCCTCTACCATCAAGATTAGTATTAAACATGAATAATTGTCATTTGGTGTTTGCGTTGAGCATAGACATGATTGGATTATGTCAATCGCAATACGGTTATTCATTTAAGGAGAATAATGGTTACTCTATTTATTTAAATAATACCTTCAATGGTCTTGCACCTAAAGGAATGGTTTATTGAATCTCGATCGTAGTGATACACATTTTCATGCCAAAAGATATAAGATAGTAATGATAGTACCACTTACTTGTGGCACTGCCATGTAAGTCATATTGGTATAAAACGCATGAAGAAGCTCCATGTTGATGGATCTTTGGACTCACTCGTTTTTGAAAAGTTTGAGACATGCGAACCATGTCTATTGGTGTATACGCATGAAGAAACTCCATGCAGATGGATCGTTTGGACTCACTTGATTTTGAATCACTTGAGATATGCAAATCATACCACATGGGCAAGATGACTGAGAAGCCTCGTTTTCAGTAAGATGGAACAAGATAGCAACTTGTTGGAAGTAACACATTTTGATGTGTGCAGTCCAATGAGTGCTGAGGCATGCAGTGAATATCGTTATGTTCTTACTTCACAGATGATTTGAGTAAATGTTGTATATTTACTTGATGAAACACAAGTCTGAATTATTGAATGGTTTAAGTAATTTCATAGTGAAGTTGAAGATCATTGTGACAAGAGGATAAAATGTCTATGATATGATCATAGAGATGAGTATCTGAGTTACGAGCTTTGGCACGCAATTAAGACATTGTGGAAATTGTTTCACAATTAATACCGCCTAGAAAACCATAGTGTGATGGTGTTTCCGAACATCATAGTTGCACCCTATTGGATATGGTGCGTACCATGATGTCTCTTATCGAATTACCACTATTGTTCATGGGTTAGGCATTAGAGACAACCGCACTCACTTTAATAGGGCACCACGTAATTCCGTTGAGATGACATCGTGAGAACTATGGTTTAGAGAAGCCTAAGCTGCCGTTTCTTGAAAGTTTGGGGCTGCGATGCTTATGTGAAAAAGTTTCATCATGATAAGCTCGAACCCAAAACGGATAAATGCATCTTCATAGGATATCCAAAATGGTTGGGTATACCTCCTAATTCAGATCCGGAAGCAAAAGTGATTATTTCTAGAAACGGGTCCTTTCTCGAGGAAAAGTTTCTCTCGAAAGAATTGAGTGGGAGGATGGTGGAGACTTGATGAGGTTATTGAACCATCACTTCAACCAGTGTGTAGCAAGGCACATGAAGTTGTTCCTGTGGCACCTACACCAATTGAAGTGGAAGCTTATGATAGTGATCGTGAAGCTTCGGATCAAGTCACTACCGAACCTCGTAAGACGACAAGGACGCGTACTGCTTCGGAGTGGTATGGTGATCCTGTCTTGAAGGTCATGTTGCTAGACAACAATGAACCTACGAGCTATGGAGAAGCCATGGTGGGCCCAAATTCCGACAAATGGTTAGAAGCCATGAAATCCGAGATAGGATCCATGTATCAGAACAAAGCATGGACTTTGGTGGACTTGCCCGATGATCGGCAAGCCATTGAGATAAATGGATCTTTAAGAAGAAGACGGACGTGGACGGTAATGTCACCGTCTATGAAGCTCGACTTGTGGTGAAGAGTTTTTCACAAGTTCAAGGAGTTGACTACGATGAGATTTTCTCATCCGTAGTGATGCTTAAGTCCGTCGGAATCATGTTAGCATTAGCTGCATTTATGAAATCTGGCAGATGGATGTCAAAACGAGTTTCCTTACCAGATTTCGTAAGGAAAGGTTGTATGTGATACAATCAGAAAGGTTTTGTCGATCCTAAGGATGCTAAAAGGTATGCTAGCTCCAGCGATCCTTCCATGGACTGGAGTAAGCATCTCGGAGTTGGAATATGCACTTTGATAAGATGATCAAAGATTTTGGGTTTATACAAAGTCTATGAGAAACTTGTATTTCCAAAGAAGTGAGTGGGAGCACTATAGAATTTCTGATGAGTATATGTTGTTGACATATTGTTGATCAGAAATGATGTAGAATTTCTAGAAAGCATATAGGGTTATTTGAAAGGTGTTTTTCAATAGAAAACCTGGATTAAGCTACTTGAACATTGAGCATCAAGATGTATGAGGATAGATCAAAAACTCTTAATGGTACTTTCAAATGAGCACATACCTTGACATGATCTTGAAGGTGTTCAAGATGGATCAGTCAAAGAAGGAGTTCTTGCCTGAGTTGTAAGGTATGAAGTTAAGAGTTAAAGCTCGACCACGGCAGAAGAGAGAGAAAGGACGAAGGTCGTCCCCTGTGCTTCAGACGTAGGCTCTATAGTATGCTATGCTGTGTACCGCACCGGAAGTGTGCCTTGCCATGAGTCCGTCAAGGGGTACAAGAATGATCCAGGAATGGATCATTGGACAGCGGTCAAAATTGTCCTTGGAGTAAATAAGGACATGTTTCTCGATTATGGAGGTGATAAAGAGTTCAGCGTAAAGGTTTACGTCGATGCAACCTTTAACACCTATCCAAATAACTCTGAGTAGCAAACCGGATACGTATAGTGGAGCAACCATTTGGAATAGCTCCAAGTGGAGCGTGGAAGCAGCATTTACAATATGACCTATATATTTGCAAAGTACATACGGATCTGAATGTTGCAGACCCGTTGACTAAAACCTCTCTTACAAGCAAAACATGATCAAACCCCAGAACTCATTGAGTCTTAATCACATGATGATGTGAACTGGTTTAGTGACACTAGTAAACTCTTTGGATGTTGGTCACATGGCGATGTGACCTATGAGTGTTAATCACATGGCGATGTGAACTAGATTATTGACTCTAGTGCAAGTGAGAGACTGTTGGAAATATGCCCTAGATGCAATAATAAATTAGTTATTATTATATTTCCTTGTTCATGATAATCGTTTATTATCCATGCTATAATTGTATTGATAGGAAACTCAGATACATGTGTGGGTACATAGACAACACCATGTCTCTAGTAAGCCTCTAGTTGACTAGCTCGTTGATCAATAGATGGTTACGGTTTCCTGACCATGGACATTGGATGTCGTTGATAACGGGATCACATCATTAGCAGAGTGATGTGATGGACAAGACCCAATCCTAAGCCTAGCACAAAGATTGTGTACTTCGTATGCTAAAGCTTTTCTAATGTCAAGTATCTTTTCATTAGACCATGACATTGGGCAACTCCCGAATACCGTAGGAATGCTTTGGGTGTACCAAACGTCACAACATAACTGGGTGGCTATAAAGGTGCACTACAGGTATCTCCGAAAGTGTCTGTTGGGTTGGCACGAATCGAGACTGGGATTTGTCACTCCGTGTAAACGGAGAGGTATCTCTGGGCCCACTCGGTAGAAAATCATCATAATGTGCACAATGTGACCAAGGGGTTGATCACGGGAGGATGTGTTACGGAACGAGTAAAGAGACTTGCCGGTAACGAGATTGAACAAGGTATCGGTATACCGACGATCGAATCTCGGGCAAGTACAATACCGTTAGACAAAGGGAATTGTATACGGGATCGATTGAGTCCTTGACATTGTGGTTCATCCGATGAGATCATCGTGGAACATGTGGGAGCCAACATGGGTATCCAGATCCCGCTGCTGGTTATTCACCGGAGAATGTCTCGGTCATGTCTGCATGATTCCCGAACTCGTAGGGTCTACACACTTAAGGTTCGGTGACGCTAGAGTTGTTATGGCAATTAGTGTGCAGTTACCGAATGTTGTTCGGAGTCTCGGATGAGATCCTGGACGTCACGAGGAGTTCCGGAATGGTCCGGAGGTAAAGATTTATATATGGGAAGTCCTATTTTGGCCACCGGAAAATGTTCGGGATTTTTCGGTATTGTACCGGGAAGGTTCTAGAAGGTTCCGGAGTGGGGCCCACCTGCATGGGGGGACCCACATGAACGTGGGTAGTGGGGGCAAGGCCCCACACCCCTGGCCAAGGCGCACCAAGATCCCCCCTTAGAAGGAATAAGATCATATCCCGAAGGGATAAGATCAAGATCCTTAAAAAGGGGGGATAACAATCGGTGGGGAAGGAAATGATGTGATTTCTTTCCTCCCACCTTTGCCAACGCCCCAATGGACTTGGAGGGCAAGAAACCAGCCCCCTCCACCCCTATATATAGTGGGGAGGCGCATGGGAGCTTCACCCTTGCCCCTGGCGCAGCCCCCCCCCCCTCTCCCAAGTACTCCTCCTCTCCCGCGGTGCTTGGCGAAGCCCTGCAGGATTACCACGCTCCTCCATCACCACCACGCCGTTGTGCTGCTGCTGGACGGAGTCTTCCCCAACCTCTCCCTCTCTCCTTGCTGGATCAAGGCATGGGAGACGTCACCGGGCTGTACGTGTGTTGAACGCGGAGGTGCCGTCCGTTCGGCACTAGGATCTCCGGTGATTTGGATCACGACGAGTACGACTCCTTCAACCCCGTTCTCTTGAACGCTTCCGCTTAGCGATCTACAAGGGTATGTAGATGCACTCTCCTTCCCCTCGTTGCTAATTTCTCCATAGATAGATCTTGGTGACTCGTAGGAAAATTTTGAATTTCTGCTACGTTCCCCAACAGCTTATTGGTGACCGGTAGGAAGCTTGGCTTCATCTGGTGGGTCGACTGATGGAGGTTCAATTAGCTCATCAGCCTGATCAGTTGTGTTGGAAGCTTACTAGGTCTGGAGAATTCACCGTTAAGTCGATGTATATCGATGTCATTAACTCTAGTGTTATTCCTAGCTCCAAACACGTTTGGAAAGTAAAGGTTCCTTTGAAAATTAAAGTGTTTATGTGGTTTGTACATAAACAAGTCATTCTAACAAAGGATAATTTGGTTAAGCGCAACTAGACATGATCTACTAGGTGTAGTTTCTGTGATCGGGACGAAACCATCAAGCACCTTTTCTTTGATTGCCCGTTGGCGAGAGTTTTATGGCACACGATGCAAATTGCCTTTAATATTACTCCTCCAAATTCGGTCAGTGCATTATTTGGAACGTGGCTTTTTGGGATAGAGTCCGAAACAGCTAGACACATTCGTGTAGGAGTATGTGCATTATTATGGGCAATTTGGAACTGCAGAAATGATTTGGCTTTTAACAGAACAACAACTATTCATTTTTTGCAGGTTTTATTCCGAGTTACTGCGCTGATCCGTATGTGGTCCTTACTTACTCCGACGGAGGCCAGGGAGCGTTTGGTTACTGGATCTGTCCGGTGGGAGATGGTAGCGCGGGATATCTTCAACCGGTTTGGATGGCGGTCATGTAATAGGATAGGCGATTAGTTTACTTATCCTTGTTATGCCAGCCGGTTGTGGCTTTTGGGCCTTTTGTTTTGGGCGTTCTGGCTTTGTGTGAGCTACCCATTTATTTTTTTCAGACTATGCGACTTTGTTGAACATCCTTTCTTATCTATAAATGTGGCTGTATGCATCGTTCTGATGCAGAGGCCGGAGAGTCCCCCCTTTTCGAAAAAAAGTTAGATCGAGTTCTCTTACAGAGAAAGGGGTGTAGCCACAAGACTAGAGCATGCTCATACTAAGGGCTTATCTTACACCGATCACCACATGGAGGCACCAATTCTTTTGCTGTATAATTAGAAACAATACTAATTGTGGAAGTAGTACGTCTAGTCTACCAATAGTTTGGAAAATCAATATTGTAATGACACCTTTTGAACGAATAAAAAAAAATCTAAGTGTACCAGACTACCTTAATCCCATTGTCCACTGAACAAAGTAATTTAAAACTGAGGCACACTTTTATAGTTGAATCAATTGGAAGGAAAACAATTTGCATTCTACATACAGATAAAAAGGTTATCTAACACACTTATACTGCATCTTTCATGTACAGGCAAGATCAATGTCAAATGCTAACCTATTATACAACGGCTGATGAACAGATTTACCCACACACGATATAAATAAAAAACAGTAAACAAGGGGGTGCAAACTACCGCTGGCAACAAAGAAAGAAAGAAAGAAAGAAAGAAAGAAGATGACCTTGTATGTTTTACTACTACTGGAGTTCAGCTAAGATCAAGTTAATTAATTTTCTTTACCAAATATTTTATCATCTGATTCGTGACCGTAAGTACTGTCTAATGGCCGTCATTACGTCTAAAGTTTGAGCTAATGCTGAATAATTCAACCACTATTTACACTGCTCTAAGATCAACATGTGCCATGGAAGGAATCATTGAAAAAATGCATGTCAATCCATATATTATTTTTCCACTAAACTCTGACTAACCTCCCCTTGCATTGGCTCAATGTGAAGCTTCAGAAACAAGCACCTGTGTTGGCCCATCATCCCTCGCAGGTGTTGGGGAACGTTGCAGAAAATAAAAAATTTCCTACGGTTTCACCAAGATCAATCTATGAGTTCATCTAGCAACGAGAGAGAGGAGTGCATCTACATACCCTTCTAGATCGAGTGGAAGCGTTCAAGGGAACGGGGTTGAGGGAGTCGTACTCGTCGTGATCCAAATCACCGGAGATCCTAGCGCCGAACGGACGGCACCTCCGCGTTCAACACACATACGGTCAGGGAGACGTCTCCTCCTTCTTGATCCAACAAGGGGGGAGGAGAGGTTGATGAAGATCCAGCAGCACGACGGCGTGGTGGTGGATGCAGCAGGGATCCCGGCAGGGCTTCGCCAAGCGTCTGCGAGAGGGAGAGGTGTAGCAAGGGGGAAGGGAGGCGCCAAGTGCAAGGGTGCATCTGCCCTCCCTCCCCCTTTTATATAGGGCCCCTAGGGGGGGGCGCCGGCCCTAGGAGATTGGATCTCCAAGGGGGGCGGCGGCCAAGGGGGTGCCTTGCTCCCCAAGGCAAGTGGAGGCGCCCCCCACCCCTAGGGTTTTCAACCCTAGGCGCAGGGGGGCCCAAGGGGGGCGCACCAGCCCACCAGGGGCTGGTTCCCCTCCCACTTCAGCCCATGGGGCCCTCCGGGATAGGTGGCCCCACCAGGTGGACCCCCGGGACCCTTCCGGTGGTCCTGGTACAATACCGGTAACCCCCGAAACTTTCTCGATGGCCGAAACTTCACTTCCTATATATAATTCTTTACCTCCGGACCATTTCGGAACTCCTCTTGACGTCCGGGATCTCATCCGGGACTCCGAACAACTTTCAGCTTACTGCATACTCATATCTCTACAACCCTAGCGTCATCGAACCTTAAGTGTGTAGACCCTACGGGTTCGGGAGACATGTAGACATGACCGAGACGCCTCTCCGGTCAATAACCAACAACGAGATCTGGATACCCATGTTGGCTCCCACATGCTCCTCGATGATCTCATCGGATGAACCACGATGTCGAGGATTCAATCAACCCTGTATACAATTCCCTTTGTCAATCGGTACGTTACTTGCCCGAGACTCGATCGTCGGTATCCCAATACCTCGTTTAATGTCGTTACCGGCAAGTCACTTTACTCGTACCGTAATGCATGATCCCGTGACCAGACACTTGGTCACATTGAGCTCATTATGAAGATGCATTACCGAGTGGGCCCAGAGATACCTCTCCGTCACGCGGAGTGACAAATCCCAGTCTCGATTCGTGCCAACCCAACAGACACTTTCGGAGATACCCGTAGTGCACCTTTATAGTCACCCAGTTACGTTGTGACGTTTGGTACACCCAAAGCACTCCTGCGGTATCCGGGAGTTGCACAATCTCATGGTCTAAGGAAATGATACTTGACATTTGGAAAAGTTGTAGCTAAACGAACTACACGATCTTTGAGCTATGCTTAGGTTTGGGTCTTGTCCATCACATCATTCTCCTAATGATGTGATCCTGTTATCAGTGACATCCAATGTCCATAGTCAGGAAACCATGACTATCTGTTGATCAACGAGCTATTCAACTAGAGGCTCACTAGGGACATGTTGTGGTCTATGTATTCACACGTGTATTACGATTTCCGGATAATACAATTATAGCATGAATAATAGACAATTATCATGAACAAAGAAATATAATAATAACCATTTTATTATTGCCTCTAGGGCATAGCGTTGTCATGGGGAGGAGCGCCCATAGTCAGGCCCCGGGGATGTAGCCATATCAGTGAACCTCGCTAACAAATCTCAGTGTCGTGCTCGTGTGATTGCTTGGTCCTTGGTAGATCGACGGTGGCCTCAAATTTATTCTAACAGGGACAACAACGAAAGTCTGGACGCTGGGTGAGATATGGATGGAGCTATACTCCTGCCAGGTATGATGGGCCAACACAGGTGCTTGTTTCTGAAGCTTCACATTGAGCCAATGCAAGGGGAGGTTTGTCAGAGTTTAGTGGAAAAATAATATATGGATTGACATGCATTTTTTCAATGATTCCTTCCATGGCACATGTTGATCTTAGAGCAGTGTAAATAGTGGTTGAATTATTTAGCATTAGCTCAAACTTTAGATGTAATGACGGCCATTAGACAGTACTTACGGTCATGAACCTCGCTAACAAATCTCAGTGTCGTGCTCGTGTGATTGCTTGGTCCTCGGTAGATCGACGGTGGCCTCGAATTTATTCTAACAGGGACAACAACGAAAGTCTGGACGCTGGGTGAGATATGGATGGAGCTATGCTCCTACCAGGGATGATGGGCCAACACAGGTGCTTGTTTCTGAAGCTTCACATTGAGCCAATGCAAGGGGAGGTTAGTCAGAGTTTAGTGGAAAAATAATATATGGATTGACATGCATTTTTTCAATGATTCCTTCCATGGAACATGTTGATCTTAGAGCAGTGTAAATAGTGGTTGAATTATTCAGCATTAGCTCAAACTTTAGACGTAATGACGGCCATTAGACAGTACTTACGGTCACGAAAACTGAGGCACACTTTTATAGTTGAATCAATTGGAAGGAAAACAGTTTGCATTCTACATACAGATAAAAAAGTTATGTGTGTGGAATGCAAATTGTTTTCCTTCCAATTGATTCAACTATAAAAGTGTGCCTCAGTTTTCGTGACCGTAAGTACTGTCTAATGGCCGTCATTACGTCTAAAGTTTGAGCTAATGCTAAATAATTCAACCACTATTTACACTGCTCTAAGATCAACATGTGCCATGGAAGGAATCATTGAAAAAATGCATGTCAATCCATATATTATTTTTCCACTAAACTCTGACTAACCTCCCCTTGCATTGGCTCAATGTGAAGCTTCAGAAACAAGCACCTGTGTTGGCCCATCATCCCTGGTAGGAGCATAGCTCCATCCATATCTCACCCAGCGTCCAGACTTTCGTTGTTGTCCCTGTTTAGAATAAATTCGAGGCCACCGTCGATCTACCGAGGACCAAGCAATCACACGAGCACGACACTGAGATTTGTTAGCGAGGTTCGCCGATATGGCTATATCCCCGGGGCCTGACTATGTGTGCTCCTCCCCGTGACACCGCTACAATACCGCACCTGGTCGCCCTGGACACCGACACATGCCGCCGGCTTCCCCTGCGTTCCGGTGCTATTATGTTGGCATATGTTACATTGTGTGTCTACCGCCGCTATATATGAGAGGCCTAGGATACAAGTGTCCTACCAGGACAGAACTCCATATCCTATATAAACACAGTACTACTCAGAGTCCAATTGTAACCTACCTTGTACACAATATTCGACACAATTCTAACAAACTCCACCGTGGCGAATATTCTTCATCACCTTGAATTTTCCATGTGTCAAACTTCCATGTACATTGAACTTGAGCTTATCCCATGAGTACCGGTGCTACTCCAAAGACTCCATATGACTCCACCTGTAACTTATAGTCCCTTCTTTTATTGACCACAGTCAACACTCGAGCGAAATTAAGTACCTTGTTACTCTAGTTTGTGCTCCCAACTTCTAGAGTATTTGTCCAACACCATCACACACTAATCACTGACCTGCGTGAAAGTGAACAACTCACATATTGGGTGTCACACATAAGAGTTACTTGAACTCAATACCACCGCTCCTTTCTTAACCGTCTGTCTGAAACTTGAAGAAATTTCACCATTGCTTGTAGTCATCCCGAGTCAAATTCGCAGTTGTCTCACCACATGTATGACCACCAGAGCCCTGGCCTGTCTCCATGCCCGATGCATACCGCACGCCTCGCCGCTATTACCGCGTGAGCCTCCGCTGTCCCGGTCGAGTCTCAAGGGCTGCAAACCCACACCACTCAACCCCCACTGCAGAGTACCACCGATCATCACCGACCGATAAGGAGTTTCATGCTTCCATCAGACCACTGGGCTCCAGTCCGAATTATGTGTCCCTTACTTTTCCCGCTGAATAGGCTTCGATTCTCTGGATCCTTACACCGTCGTAGCCCCTCAATCCAGCTCCACCTTCAACATGACTCCATGGTAGATGATCAGTCCACCCTCGCGTCTCGTCGACTTCAAGCTCTCATGTGCACCGTCTTGAATCAACCCCGCGGCATAGTCTTGTCGAAGCCACACAAGCCCTCCGGCCTGCGCCATGTGTTTCCACGCCCCAGAAGTCGATCACCATCAGCATCACGCTCCTATGTCGTCGTCACCGATCCCACCACCGTCTTCTGTACCAACCGACTCACGTCGATCCATCAGACTTTCTAGTCCGACCCAGCCGAATTTGTCCGACTGCACGACATGCTCCAGACTCCTCAAGCCGTCACCGTATCCAACACCATCCATATACAAAAGTGTAGCAGCAAAGAAAACCAAAGCAAAATCCCTCACAGCCTTCCCGTGTGAACACCACACATATATAGCTCCTGGACTTATCTTCTTTCTTCTTGATAGCATCCCGGTCTCGACTAGTCTTTGTGCCAAAAAAATTTCTCAAACAAATCCTTACGATGTCTACAATAGCCCAAATACTAGCATGATGATTCCACGTGCCTGCCTCTTGGCTTCTACTATGGGCAGCAGCGACGCACAATAGCACACGCCATGGACGGAGCTCCCACGCGAACACGTTGTCTTCGTGCTCCCCGATGTCCAAACTGCCTGGGGACGCGGCTCCCGTTAGCCTTTGGGCCGCGGCTGCAGCCCCGCCTAGGTTACGTGCCACCAGTTGGATTCTTCACGTTGGGTCGCTACCTTCACTGCTCCTTGCTGCCGCAGACGCTCCACGCTATCCATCAATCGAGATCGAACCGATCTGTTTCCAAGCACATGCTGATTCCGATTGCTTACCCGAACAGAACATATCGCCACGCCATTAGTTTTTCTCTTCAGTCGCCGTCCCCGTCCGTGACACCGCTACAATACCGCACCCGGTCGTTCTGGACACTGTCACATGCCGCCGGCTTCCCCTGCGTTCCGGTGCTATTATGTTGGTATGGGTTACATCGTGTGTCTACCCCCTCTATATATAAGAGGCCTAGGATACACAACTCCATATCCTATATAAACACAATACTACTCAGAGTCCAACTGTAACCTACCTTGTATACAATATTCGACACAACTCTAACAATCCCATGAATTGTTGCTCGCATCTGCATCACAAGGTTCATAAGAAAGTTCATGAATTGGACGGAGTGGTAACATGCCAAGATCTCCTAAGGAAGGTTAGATGGATAAAAAGTGTTGTGCTAATTACACACAAAGAAAGAGAGAGGGCGGAAGACACCACATGGGAACGATGTGGCACAAGCCAGGCGGTGGATGTACTATTGGTGTGTTGCCTCAAGGAGAAAAGGGGAGGTGGTCGAGAGAGACAGAGAGGAGGAGCAACATATGAGGCGTGGGCGCAAGCGCGAGCAAAGGATTGGCTGGAGATTTATATATAGTGTGAGATAGATAAGATGGAGGGAGCGGCAAACGCGGAGATACATACCTCGGATGGGAGGGCGATCCTTGGGAGGAGGCGGCAGCCAATAGATTGAAAGCAAGGGAGGGGGTGGGGAGTAATTGACGAGGAGGAGGCGGAGCGATATGTGGAGGCCATTAAACAGGGGGTGCGTTGGTTGGTTGTGGGGTGCCTGATTTCAAGGAGGGGAGGGTGGCTGAGAGAGTTAATATGGGATGATCTCTTGTTACGTTTCCTAACAAACAAACTAGTGGGTAGTTTCCAATTTTTTCCTAGCTAATTAGTTAGATTTCACGTCAGATCTCCTATCTCTGTTATTCCTTAATCGTCTCCCTTCCTTGTGTGTCGTACCAAACTTGAATCTCCTTCCTCCTATGCTAAGTAAGATACTGAACAGAAAGACATACTTGTTCTCCATGGCCTTGGGTGGAGGGAAGAGAGAAAGAGCGAGATGGGGAGGAAGAAGCCTAAGAGAAAGCTTGTTAAAAATAACACGCAGCTCTTATAGTAATCCGAAGAAAAGATGACGCAGGCCAGCCAACAAGCAACACCCGATGAAAAGAGAGGGAGAGGGGGGAAATATGTGAAATTAGTTTACTAGATACTTAGGTGAAGACTGCTTTTTTCTTTTCTTTTTTTGAAAACTGTTTTATTCTTGCTTAATAATAACAAGATAAAAAAGATGAAGACTAGTTAGAAGAGTTGTGATAGACAACAGATAGAGATGATAGCATTAGCATACTTGGTAGGTAGCAAATTAGTCTTACTTGCTACTAGGAAACAGATGTAAACTTGCATCAGCTATAGATGTTTACTTAGTATTACTAGGTATAAAACCTATCTTATCAACCTTCAAGAGGTGCTTCCTCGCTGCCGTCCTGCTCCAGCAGCGCCACCAATATGATTAATTGTCAAGGAGTGACAGCCAAATCATACATACAAACAAAGAAACACCAGGTCAAGAGAGGGGCAGTCAGTTTCTAGTGGTAAATTTTGCTTTTCAAAAATCATCACACAGCCGGTGCACATCATATCATTTGCCAGCCAGTTGGTTTCATCAACAGACACACACACACACACACACACTAGATAGATAGACAGATTTAGTTTTTATATACTGAAAGAATCATTCATTTTGTCATGGTAAGAGAAGACAATTAACCGTTTGACCCAGCAAAACACCACACATTCATTCAGCCAATCCAATCCGTTTGCTACTTTGTTACATTAACCAAAAATACAATCCCAATCCAAATTTTACAACACTCCACTAGTGCAGAACCGGCTTTTAGTGCCGGTTCGTAATGGCCTTTAGTGCCGGTTCGCCAACCGGCACTAAAGAGTGGGGACTAAAGGCCCCCCGTTTAGTACCGGTTCGTCACGAACCGGCGCTAAAGTGCCACCACGTGGCATGAGCCAGGCCCGGGTGCGTGTAGGGCATTAGTACCGGTTGGTAACACCAACCGGTACTAAATATTTGGGGGGTTGGGGTTTGATTTATTTTCCATTCAATTTTTTTTGTTTCCTGGTATTTCACGATACTACAAATTGTACACGTTATGCATATATATAAATAGATTTTCTCGTACGTAGAACCGCATATATATATATATATATATATATATATATATATATATATATATATATATGTATATATATATCATTGAATGTCTCACAAACCAACACCATTAATTATTCACACATACACATGTATATACATATACAATTTCTTCTACATATGTTGCCTTTGGTGTCTCCGGAGCACGATGACAAGTGGTTAATGGGGGCGGTAGCGGGTAATAGTATTCTCCTTTGGGATCTATGACCTGGTCGAGCAAAAATCCGGCTATTTCCTCTTGAAGTGCTAGTATGCGGTCCGATGGTAGGAGCTTATCCCGCACCGATCTGAACTGTTAAGAAGGAGATCAATATGCATGTGTGTTAGTTGTGTGACTAGATATCGATAATAGTTTGAATAGTGTTCTGACAAACGTACCCAGTCCTGTCTATCAGATCTACTCCTTTCGCACGTCATCATGCGAATGTTCTCGCAAACGTAGAATGCACACAGATTATTCCCCGGCGCCTGCTTCAGGGCCTTTACGAGAATGGAATTGAATCAGATAATGATTAATCAAGCATGATATTTAATTAATGATATTGAAACAAGAATTAAAGAGATGGTAGCTAGCTAGTAGTACTTAATTACATACCTTGGGTCGATGCCAAAACAACTTTTTTGCCCACTTGCCTGGAGTCACCTTGATGAACTTTGCCCATGCCCTGCCCGCCGGCAAAGAAAATTAATAAAGGGGTTATTAATTAAATAGTTCATATCAAGAAATGACGAACTAATAATTAATAGGATGAGATATAGTTAATAATGATTGAAATTACCTGTTGACTATCCCCTTCACGATGGTGTAGTCTTTATCTTTTTTAGTTAGTGAGTCCAGTAATTCAACTTTTCCTTCCTCAACTTTAATGTCTATCAAGACCCAGTACCAACTTCATACGCACACGTTCGCATGTCTTAATGAAGCGGGCATGTGCATAAAATTAATCAACTACCGTAAATCGTATACACTTAATTATTAACATCCAGCTAGCTAGTAAGCAAAAAAACAGAATTTGTAGTACAAGACAGTGTGACTCACGGGAAGTTGTAAGGAAGTAGTATATCTTCATTGCTATTGAGGCGCTTCAAGAACTCTTGCATGCTTTGCTCTACAACATCTTGACAATATTCAATCCGCCATATGTCCTCATTAATGGCATTTGGGTCAATGAATCCAACGCCATAGCGTCCAGCTTTTTTCATTTCATACATCTTCATCCTGCATATAATACCACAGAAAAAGAATGTAGTGAGGATAATTACATGTAATGATTGCTCAAAATTATCACTACATAACTAGCTTGAGACTTAAATTACAGAAAGAAATCACTTACAGACAATAGCAACTGACGATAGACTTGTCGAGTGCGTCTTGATTGTATAACTAAAATAGTTTTGGATACTCAATGGCCAGAGCTTTCTCATGATAATAATGGTCATGCTTGACATTCACCATGAGGGACTCTCGATTGGAAATCTTGGTAATGTTCATGTACCATTGATGCAATTGATACATTCTCGTCGGGAGGTCCTTGACCTTGTCTGGATGGACCAAAGGTTGGCCCCGGACATATTTCCATGCTATTTCCGATTCTCTAAGCATAGGCATGGGCTCGACTTCAAGGAGTTGTCCAACAGAGATATTGAGCATTTGAGCCTGCATTATATGATCCTCCGTTATTACCACATCGCCATGCTGGGGAACACTAAGGGTTTGCCCACAATAATATTTGGCGCGCGTACTACTCCTCTCATGTGTTGTTGGCACAACAAGCGGGGGGATCGTTTGCGCTGCCTGTTCTCCCAACTGGGGAACGGTTTTCCCGCATTTTTTGCCAGCTGCTTGTTGGCTCGAGCTCGAGCTCGCTTCCTTCTTTAGCCGTTCTCGATGTAGTTTCTCTAGCCATACGAATGAAGTGGTCAATTACTTTCTCAGGCACTTTCTCCTTTGGCGACGGTGCCGGTTTCGGTCCAAAATGGGCGTCCACTTGGGCTTGCACTATGGCTGCATTTTGCTCCTTAGTCATGTCGTAAGGCCTCTGAGGAAGAGGAGTGAGGCTTGGACCATATTTATATCGCTTATCTCCGCCTGTACTTCCTGAACTACCTCGACTCGTACCGCTACGCACCAAAGCTGCGGCATGTCTCTTCTGCGATTGCTGAGACGGCGGAGACGGCTGACGTGGAGTTGGACCAGGAGAAGTGGCCTGACGATGTGCCGGATTTGAAGCAGGTGTGGCCTGACACGGTGCCGGAGTTGAAACCAGAGAAGTGGCATGACGCTGTGCCGGACTTGATATCGGAGGAGTCAGCTCATGCGTTCAGGGATTTGGAGGAGGTGGCGGACTTCGAGGAGGAGTCGTCTCACGCGTTCGTGGACTTGGAGGAGCGGGAGTCTGCTGACTCGGTGACAGACTTCGAGGAGGTGTCGGTAGACGACGCGGTGTCGGTGGACTTCGAAAGATGATGCAATCCTTTCTCCATAGGATGATACGATGTATGGCCTCTCCCAGTGTGCGCTCGTCTTCACCTCCAGGAATGTCAAGCGTTAGCCCCGAATATGGGTGCACCACTTCATCAACCATGACACGAGCATAGCCCTCTGGAATCGGGATGCAATGGTAGGTTGCTTCGGGGGTAACTGGAAAAGCAACGCCGTCCGCCACCTTCATGGATATGTTCTTCATTTTGGAATGTAGCTCACAGTTAGTGTTCTCTATGATGTCATCCACAGGGTATGCATCCAGCAGTGTGTCGCCCGGGGCAGAACCAACGCTGCTTCTCGGCATGGATGGGATGGTGCTGTCCAATGCTGGACGATCATCCGCTTCTTGCTGCCGCTGCTGAGACCCCCTTTCCTGGCTAAGTGAGTCGATCTGCTGCTGCTGCTGCTGCTGGAATTTGAGTGCCAGGTCCGCGTGCCTTGCTTCTAGGCCTTGAAGGCGTTCTGTGTGCTGCTTCCTCTGCTCCTCCTCCAGCTTCCTCTTCTTCTCCTCCTCCATCTTCTTTCTTGCATGGGACCTATAGTCGTCATTTCAGTCCGAAAAGCCCTCATACCAGGGAATAATGCCCATGCCTCGTGTTCTTCCCGGGTGTTCAGGATTTCCCAGGGCACGCGTAAGCTCGTCATTCTCTCTGTTGGGCGTGAACACCCCCGCTCAAGCTTCTTCTATTGCGTCAAGTATCTTTTGTTCGGCTCCTTTTAGACTTGCCTTCTTCGAAACCAGGCCTGTCTTCGGGTCCAACGCCCCCCCATGCGCATAGAACCAAGTTCTGCACCTGGGGGGCCAGCTCCTAGTAATCGGAGTGAACCCTGCACCCTCCATCTCTTGCTCAGACTTATCCCACTTAGGCATTCCCACCGCGTAGCCACCTGGACCCAGCCTATGGAACTGCGTCTTTCTTGCGGTATTTGCCTTGTTTTTCATCGACCGTTCCTTAGATAATTCTGAATCCTTGAAGTTCACGAAATCGTCCCAGTGTTCTCTTTGCTTCTCCAGTGTTCCCTTGAAATCTGGAGTCTTCCTTTCATTAGCGAGGTAGTTGGCCCATACAGTTTTCTTGTGGGTGTTGAATGCAATTGCCATCTTCTTAAGAGCAGCGACCTTGACTTTCTCCACATCTGCTTTAGTGAAATGATCTGGTAGGGTGAAATGTTCCATCAGAGATTTCACTAGGTCTTTTTTGGCTCTATCGTCGACCCAAGTAACACCTGGACGTTTAGTCTTTAGCTCTTTCCATTCTTGAATGGAGATCGGGAGTTTGTCCTTCACAAGAACTCCGCACTGACGAGTCCACTTGTCCGCAACGTTCTTAGGCGTGAGGGGTTCGCCACTAAGTTTGGTGGATTGGATGTGGTACTTCACACCATCCTTCAACAATCTGCGTGGGCCTCGCTTTGTCTTGCTGTCTATAGAAGCAGATTTGCTCGATCCGAAGGGCTGAAAGAAGAAAGATCGATTCGTTAATATATCTTCAATAAAAAAACATGTGATGATCACCAGGATGCATGCTTATATAAATATACCTCGCCGGTAGTCTTTGTTATTTGAAGATCAGCATTGTCTGTGTCATCACAAACATTGTCTGTGTCATCATAATCATAGTTCATGACTTCATCAGCTCGGTTGTCGAGATCGAATATCTTTTCATCACCCTCTCCGGTATTGTTCAGATATTGGGAGCTGTCATCTTCATTCAGATCATCTAGCCTGTGAGGGCTGCGTATGATGTCGAACAATTTCTCTTCTCTCTCTCTGCCGGTATTGTCCTCCATAGCTTTTACTTTACTAATTAATATAGAAGAAATATAAAACAATTTAGTATTCAAATTACAATGCATGGATGCAATTAATCAATAAGGAAAAACTGAATCTCGAATACATCGTCTCGAATATATAGTCTCGAATACATCATCGTCTTAATATATATAATCTCGAATACATCGTCTCAAATATTATATATCGAATACATCACTGGCTAGGTACCTAATAAAGATCGAGTACTACAGAAGAATCTAGGGCGCCACTCGCGGTTCCTGGGGCGCGGGCGGTGCACACCCAAAGAGAAGGAACCATCACAGGATCATATCTCCGGTCATCTGCCCAAAGAACCCGCCAAGTAGTGGAGAACATGACGTCGTCCATAGCAGCCATGTAGCGATGGACGTGCTCATCTTCCTCCCTGAAACGGTGACACACCACCTCCGGCGGGGCCGGCTACCTCTGCACCCAATGTGGCCCACGCAAACGCCACCAAAGAAGATCAGGGTCGACGACGGGACCCGAGGTCGGGTTCCTCACCAAGCGGCGCGCCCCTCCAGGTAGCACCTCCCAGTGCCAGCCCGGCAGAGCCCTGTCCCGGACATGGGTCCTCTAAAGCAGGACGTCGTCGCGAACGGGTCGACGGCGAGGATGCGGGCCGGGCATATCATCAAGAAAAAAAATACTATATGCCCGCAAAAAAGTAACATTTTTTAAATGATTGGATTGTGATAACTAAAATTCTATATATATGCAAATTCTAACAATTTAACATTAATCTAATTCATCTAACTAAAACTAATTCTAAAATTTCCTGATTATATAACTAACATTTCTATAACAATTCTAATATTTATATAACTAAAAAACAGAAAAATTGCTAACATTTCTATAAATATTTCTATAACTAAAAAACAGAAAACATTTATGACATTTCTGTATAACTAACATTTCTAATATTTATATAAATAAAAAATAGAATAATTTCTAACATTTCTATAACTAAAAAACAGAAAAAATTATAACAAAAAAACTAATGTGTGTGTGTGTGTAGTGTGTGTGTGTGTGTTTGTAGTGTGTGTGTGTGTGTGTGT
>NC_041387.1:674097486-674152391 GCF_002162155.2 Triticum dicoccoides
GGCGAGGCGACGACGGGGCGGCGACGACGGGGCGGGGCGAGGCGCGGCGACGGGGCGGCCGGGGTGCGGCAACCGGGACAACGGGGACGGGGACGGCCGGGGCGGTGACGTCGACGGGGGCGGGGACGGTCGGGGTCGGCGACGAGGGGCGGGGGCGACGACGTCGATGGGGACGGCGTCGATCGGGGCAGGGCAGCGCGACGGAGGGAGGAAACAGAGGGAAGAAACAGAGGGAAACTGAATTTTTTTCAAGTGTTGTATATATATGATGGACCTTTAGTACCGGTTGGAGCCACCAACCGGTACTAAAGGTCTATTTTGGCCAGGCCAAGCGGCGGGAAGCGCCCCCCCTTTAGTACCGGGTGGTGGCTCCAACCGGTACTAAAGGGGGGGGGGTCTTTAGTACCGGTTGGAGCCACAACCCGGTACTAAAGGGGATGCGCTGGCTCCAGGCGGTGCGCAAGTTTAGTCCCACCTCGCTACCCGAGGGGCTACCGCCTTGGTTTTTTAAGCCCCAGTGTGGTAGGTCTCTCGAGCTCCTCTCCTAAGCAGGCCTACTGTGCCTACCTGTCCTCTTCTGCCCTTTGGGCCTACTGGGCCTTTGCGGGCCTGCATCCTGGCCCAACTAAAGGTTGTGTTCCTCGTCGTATGCAGGCCACTTTGGCCCAGTAGGCGGCCTTTTTTATTTTCTTCATTTTTTTCGCTTTATTTATTTTTGTTTTATTTATTTTTGAGTTGTTTTTTTCTATATTTAGAGTTTCTTTGTGAATATTTTTGCTTTAGGTACAAAAAATTACAAACTTTCTGTTAGTGCCGGTAGTTTTCAAATTTGAAAAGTTTAAATTTTGAATTATTTGAAATTTGTGTGAATCACTAGTTTGTGAATAACTTAACTTTGAAAAAAGTTTTTCAGTGATTCTTTTTTTATGTTTAATATTAGTGTGTTTTATCATTATATTCAATTTGGTAATGCTTAGGTTATTTAAAAAATGAAATGCCTTTGTAACAGTTCAGTTTTCGTCGAAAACCCTGATACTTCGGAAGAGATTGTACATTTTGTACACGAAGTGTATCCAGTTTTTGCCGTAACCCTCTCTACTTTTTTGCACATGCTATTTGTATGAAATTATGATACCATGCCAACTTTCAACCTTTTCTGAGTTCATTTGAAATGCTTTTCAATTTCAGGGTCATTTAGCTGGAAAAGAAATCAGTAAATGCATTAAAAGAATTTGTTTGCACATAAAATTTCTTCGCGTTTCAAATGCCAAAACACATAATTAACTACCCTAACTATTACAGACATTCTCTCCTGGGTGTGAAACACAGAAGAAAGTGATGATAGTGAAGCCAATCACATCCTAGATCTTTGGGTGTGAAACTTTTTCTTCGCGTGTGTCCCTTTGCGCCGTAGCCATGGAAAATCTTCATCATTTAACTGGACGCTCGGGTCAATATTCACTGTGAATGGAGAAATTTCATCAAACTTTTCACAATCTTCTGACATGTCTATCTTGTCATCCACTCCCACAATGTTTCTTTTTCCTGAAAGAACTATGTGGCGGTTTGGCTCGTCGTATGATCCATTCGCTTCCTTATCTTTTCTTTTTCTCGGCCTGGTAGACATGTCTTTCACATAAAAAACCTGTGCCACATCATTGGCTAGGACGAATGGTTCGTCTGCATACGCAAGATTGTTGAGATCCACTGTTGTCATTCCGTACTGCGGGTCTTCTGTTACCCCGCCTCGTGTCATATTGACTCATTTGCACCGAAACAAAGGGACCTTCAAATCACCTGATCCATAGTTAAGTTCCCATATGTCCTCTATGTAACCATAATATGTTTCCTTCCCCGTGTTGGTTGTTGCATCAAAGCGGACACCACTGTTTTGGTTGGTGCTCTTCTTATCTTGGGCGATCGTGTAAAATATATTCCCATTTATCTGGTACCCTTTGAAAGTCATTATATTCGAAGATGGTAACTGGGACAACGAGTACAAGTCATTTTGAATATCGCCATCATTCAGGGCACGTTTCTGCAACCAACCGGCGAAAGTCCTCGTTTGTTCTCGTGTAATCCAGTCGTCAGACTTCTCCGGGTGTTTGGACTGTAGAAAATTCTTGTGTTCCTCCTCATACGGAGCCACCAAGGCGGAATTCTGTAGAACTATGTAGTGTGCTTCAGTGAGAGAATGCCCATCCATACATATTATTTGATGCCCTCCTAGCGTGCCTTTTCCTTCAGTCTGCCCTTATACCGCGATTCAGGAATAAAGTCAATACAAAACTCAATGACCTCCTCATTTTCATGGCCCTTCGATATGCTTCCTTCTGGCCTAGCACGTTTATGAACATATTTCTTCAAGACTCCCATGAACCTTTCAAAGGGGAACATATTGTGCAGAAATACAGGACCCAAAATGTTAATCTCTTCACAAAGGTGAACTAGGACGTGCGTCATGATGTTGAAGAAGGATGGTGGGAACACCAACTCAAAACTGACAAGACATTGCACCAAATCATTATGTAACCTTGGTATGATTTCTGGATTGATTACCTTCTGAGAGATTGCATTGAGGAATGCACATAGCTTCACAATGGCTAATCGAATGTTTTTCGGTAGAAGCCCCCTCAATGCAACCGGAAGGAGTTGCGTCATAATCACGTGGCAGTCATGAGACTTTAGGTTCTGGAACTATTTCTCTGCCATATTTATTATTCCCTTTATGTTCGACGAGAAGCCAGACGGTACCTTCATGCTGAGCAGGTATTCGAAGAAGATTTCCTTCTCTTCTTTGGTAAGAGCATAGCTGGCCTGACCCTGATGTATGCCATCTTTTCCGTGCATACGTTGCTGGTCCTCCCGTGCCTCTAGTGTATCTTTTGTCTTCCCATACACGCCCAAAAAGCCAAGCAGGGTCACGCAAAGATTCTTCGTCACGTGCATCACGTCGATTGCGGAGCGGACCTCTAGGTCTTTCCAATATGGCAGGTCCCAAAATATAGATTTCTTCTTCCACACGGGTGTGCGTCCGTCAGCGTCCTTTGGAACAGGTTGTCCGCCAGGATCCTTTCCAAAGATTACCTTCAAATCCTTGACCATATCATGTACATCAGCACCAGTACGGTGGTGAGGCTTCGTTCGGTGATCCGCCTCACCTTTGAAATGCTTGCCTTTCTTTCTTACGGGATGCCTTGCCGGAAGAAATTGACGATGTCCCAGGTACACATTCTTCCTACAACTATCCAAATATATAATGTCGGTATCATCCAAACAGTGCGTGCATCCGCGATATCCCTTGTTTGTCTGTCCTGAAAGGTTACCGAGAGCAGGCCAATCATTGATGGTCACGAACAGCAATGCCTTTAGGTCAAATTCTTCCTGTCCGTGCTCATCCCACGCACGTACACATGTTTCATTCCAAAGCTGTAATAGTTCTTCAACTAATGGCCTTAGGTACACATCAATGTCGTTGCCGGGTTGCTTAGGGCCTTGGATGAGCACTGGCATCGTAATGAACTTCCGCTTCATGCACAACCAAGGAGGAAGGTTGTACAAACATAGAGTCACAGGCCACGTGCTATGGTTGCTGCTCTGCTTCCCAAAAGGATTAATGCCATCTGCGCTTAGACCAAACCATACGTTCCTTGGGTCACCTGCAAACTCCTCAGTACTTTCTCTCGATTTTTCTCCATTGCGAACCGTCAGCGGGTACTCTCAACTTTCCATCTTTCTTACGGTCTTCTGCATGCTACCGCATCGCCTTCGCATGCTCTTTGTTTTGGAACAAATGTTTCAACCGTGGTATTATAGGAGCATACCACATCACCTTGGCAGGAATCTTCTTCCTGGGGCGCTCGCTCTCGACATCACCAGGGTCATCGCGACTGATCTTATAACGCAATGCACCGCATACCGGGCAAGCGTTCAAATCCTCGTACTCACCGCGGTAGAGGATGCATTCATTAGGGCATGAATGTATCTTTTTCACCTCTAACCCTAGAGGGCAGACAACCTTCTTTGCTTCATACGTACTCTCGGGCAATTCGTTGTCCTTTGGAAGCATATTCTTTATCATTACCAGCAACTTTTCAAATCCCTTATCAGATACACCATTCTCTGCCTTTCATTGCAGCAATTCAAGTGTGGTGCCCAACTTTTTTTTGTCAGCTTCGCAATTCGGGTACAACAATTTTTTGTGATCCTCTAACATGCGCTGCAACTTCGTCCTCTCCAGATCACTTGCGCTGTTTTTCTTTGCATCGACAATGGCCCGACCTAGATCATCAGCGGGCTCATCTGATGCCTTTTCTTCAGCTTCTTCCCACATTGCCGGCTCAGCTTCTTCCCCCATTGTTGTATCATCGTATTCAGGGAACCCATGGCCAGGATAGCCGTCGTTGTCCTCTTCTTCTTCATTGTCTTCCATCATAACCCCTATTTCTCCGTGCTTGGTCCAAACATTATAGTGGGGCATGAAACCGGACTTAAATAAGTGGACGTGAATGGTTTTTGACGTAGAGTAACTGTGACCATTCTTACAGCCAGCACATGGACAAGGCATAAAACCATCCGCCCACTTGTTTGCCTCAGCGGCCCGCAGGAAAGTATGCACGCCATTAATGAACTCAGGAGAGCATCAGTCATCATACATCCATTGTCGGCTCATCTTCATTACACAACACTGAATAGACCAAATTAATACAAGTTCATACATAAAGTTCATACATAAAGTTCATACATAAAGTTAATACATAAAGTTCATATACAACACTTAATTAAATGCAACATACAAATAACTCTCTAGCTAAAGAATTTAAATGCAACAATAAATGCGATGAAGACCGCAACTAAGGTAACAATTGATCCAACATCATAATGATACCAAGCCACACTATCAATGGCATATTTTCTAATCTTTCTAATTTTCAACCTCATTTTCTCCATCTTAATCTTGTGATCATCGATGACATCGGCAACATGCAACTCCAATTCCATCTTCTCCCCCTCAATTCTTTTCAATTTTTCTTTCAAATACTCGTTTTCTCTTTCAACTAAATTTAACCTCTCGACAATAGGGTCGGTTGGAATTTCCGGTTCACATACCTCCTAGATAAAAATATATATGTCAACTTGATGGGCATAATTTGTCATAAACATGAAATGCAACAACTAGTTTTAAAAGAGAATATACCACATCCGAATCATAACAAGGACGAGGGCCGACGGGGACGGATATCAAAACCATGGCACTATGCATAACAAACAACGTACGGGTAAGATAATTATACGAGTAACTATATATCCAAATCACACAAACATCAATTTGGTAATGTAAAACATTCATGAACAAGAGCCTCACCACAAGGTGGTGCCGGCGACGGGACGGTGCGGGCGATCGACGGTGGTTACGACGGAGATTTAGAAGGCACTAAGTAAACCACACCTACATATGCAAACTAAGTGTTATTTTTGACCTGAAATTGCATATAAACCAAATACTAGCAAATATAATTCCTCCCAAATTAATCATTATAGAAAGCATTGCAAGAGCTAATCTAGCAATGAGAGTTGAAAGGACAAAGTTGCTAACCTTCGTGATCATTTGAATGGATGGGGGCCTTCAAATCTTGACAAATTTTGGGCAAAATTTGTGAGGAGCTCGAGGAAGAGAGGGGAAGAACAGAGGAAGTGAGGGGAAAGGGGAAGAACAGAATGGCTCGGGTGGACGAAGGGTTTATGTACGTCGACCTTTAGTACCGGTTCGTGACGCTGGAGGGGCCCAGACTGACAACACTCTGCCACCTCTCTCTTTAGTACCAGTTCGTGGCACGAAACGGTGCTAAAGGTTCTCCACGAACCGGTACTAATGAGAACGGCCGGCTAGCCGTTGGAACCGGCACTAATGGACACACTAGTGCCGGCTCAAAATCAAACCGGCACTAATGTGTCTCATATTAGGTCATTTTTCTACTAGTGCTCCCTCCCTCCCTGAGACATATATCACCATAATATTCCATCCAAATTGTACAACCCCATAAACACCTACCCAGAAGTGAAAAAAAGGTAAAAATGAACATGGAAATGGGCATCTGCTATCTTCGCCTGGGCCTTCTTGCATTTCAGTACGGCTCCCTCCCGAGTATCCTGGTCTGGTCCTTTCAGTGCAGACACTTGAACCATGAGATTCGGGTCTTTACAGACCTCTTCTCTTGGTCCATCCAGTAGCAACCGGGTTCATCTTGAATGTTGTTTCCTCATATGCATAGAGCGAGCACCCCCCTTGCTCATCTGGGCATCTCCACTGTCCGTTTCCATTGGTCGTGCACCATCATCCACCCATTCCATGACACGGAACCGCATGAATCTAACAAGTTAAATAAGATCATTTAACTATTTCTGGTATATGATTCAGCAAACATCCTGAACTTATTGGTTTGTGCTGATTTACAGGGAGCACCCTGGACTTTCAAAATCTTCACAAAAAAGATCCTATTTATTTACCACAAGCCCCTTGGAGATGGAAAACTTTACAAAAAAGAGACTGCTTGTTTACCGCAAACCCCTGAAGCTTGAAATCTTTAGAAAAAAGGGCAGCTGGAATAGGAATCAAGAAGTGCAAGTATAGTAAGGTTGGTCCGGTGCAAAAAAACCTCAAGAAAAAAATTTGCAATTAACTGCAGCATTTGCACCCTGAATGACATGAAAGGGTCATATTTAGTGTGCAACAACAGACATCTTCTGGACAAGGAAAACACCAACTAAATCCGTAGCAACAAAAAGGGTCTAAACTTGAGGGCTAAATCAACTAGCTAGTATGCCAGAATCATCACCATCAGGAGAAAGCACAAGCCAGGATCCTAGAAATTGCCATGGCATTAAACCAGAACAAGAGAAAGCGGACCAACCAAGTGGCTTACCTACGCGAGAAGACGAAGTGGCTACTGTAGGAGGGAGCAGCAGACGACACCACCGCCTCCATGGGATATAAGTGGAGCTCGTGTGCGCAGACCACGGAGGCGACCTGGGTGAGGTGCCAGATCCACACACGCATGGCTAAGAGCAAAAGAAGACGGAGGTTCTTCACGAATCCCACTGGCGTGCTTGATCTGGTTCCGAAGAAAGCAACTTTCAGTTTCGTGTGTGGCAATTTTAAGCAATTTCAGGTGAAAACGAACACAAGGGGAGAGAAATACTTAGATTTGATAGAACTTATCAGTGGTAGGCTTGTCGTGCTGATAGACTAAATCCATGGTGAAGTTCTTGGTTAAGTATCGGTTGTACATGAGTACCTGAAATAATCAGTTCTCATGGAAGTCAGACCCAGTGGCAATCCAGAAATAACAATAGCATGCACACATGCACGCGTGCGCACACACACACACGCACGCAAAGTAGTGCTACATCGAGTCCCAATCCACAACCACAGCACACACACACACACACACAAAGCAGAACATAGAACACATTTTCTAAGTTTTGTCAACCTTCTGTTGACACCAACCTCTACTATGCCTTTCCAGTTTAGAATAGGTGTTGTGCTTTATATTCCCTCTATTTTCATATACAAGGCCACAAACTCAAAATATAGGTACCAAGGTAAAATTTTATACATGTTTTGCAACACAACATTTTTCTCGTTTACTGATATCATTAATACACCACATGAATGCTGGAAAACTGAATGAAAGAAGTAGTTGAGTATCTTTATTACTGCATGCATGCATCCTCTGAGGAACATGTATAAGTCATGAAGAAAGCAGTAGCAATGAAACTGTAACAATCATGATGCTAAGCTAACCAGATGGGTCATGTCCATCACATCACATCAAATGACAACACATGTCTATGTTTAGGAAACATAACCATCTTTGATTAACGAGCTAGTCAAGTAGAGGCATACTAGGGACAATATGTTTTGTCTATGTATTCACACATGTACTAAGTTTTCGATTAATACAATTCTAGCATGAATAATAAACATTTATCATGAAATAAGGAAATAAATAATAACTTTATTATTGCCTATAAGGCATATTTCCTTCATAGAGTGCCGCTGCTGCGAATGATTGATCACCGTGGCGGGGTAATTTTCTTGTTTCTCCTTTTATCTTATTTTTTGATGTTTGCATCCTGGATGTCTTTGGGCATCTTATTCGTGCAGAGGCTGGGTATAATAAGGTATCTGTACGATATATTCCCATTATCAAAATAATAATAACTAGGGGCTATGGTTGGATGGCCGGCTTCCGTATTAGTGTTCGTGAACTGGTTCCCACAGATCCGTAGACGAATACGGTGTTCGGTTCAAGGGTCAGCGTTGGAGATGCCCTTAGCTACTACACTAAATTGCTATGCACATCCAAGGGTTCGAAAACATCCCGACAGAAAAATGCTCTTATGAAGAAATAAGCTTTCGCCCTGCTATATAGATATAGCAACCGCCCGATAACAAAGAGTCCAATTCTGGGGCAAACAGCACAAGCACACCAAAAGAAACAAAAGAGAAAGAAGATAGAAAATGATGTTAACAGCGCCGGATCGACAAAAATGATGATAACCTGAAACCGCTGCGCCCACCAGAGATATACCACCTCGCTCCAAGCACCTCGAACCTCCGTGTACCAAGCAACACCTTCAGGAAGGAATACAACGACGATGAAGCTGCTGCCCGGACAGGTCCTAGGGTTTCCCCCGGTACGCGGAGGGACGTGGGGAAGGGGAATACACGATGCCCTTCAGGAAGGAAGGGTGGCGCCTACGGGCGTCACCGCGTCGGTGCCGGCGAGCCGTGATGACCCACAAGTATAGGGGATCTATCGTAGTCGTTTCGATAAGTAAGAGTGTCGAACCCAACGAGGAGAAGAAGGAAATGACACGCGGTTTTCAGTAAGGTATTCTCTCTAAGCACTGAAATTGTAGGTAATAGATAGTTTTGTGATAAGGTAATTTGTAACGGGTAACAAGTAATGAAAGTAAATAAGGTGCAGCAAGGTGGCCCAATCCTTTTTGTAGCAAAGGACAAGCCTGGACAGTTTCTTATAATGAGAAAAGCGCTCCCGAGGACACATGGGAATTATCGTCAAGCTAGTTTCATCACGCTCATATGATTCGCGTTCGTTGCTTTGATAATTTGATATGTGGGTGGACCGGTGCTTGGGTGCTGCCCTTTCTTGGACAAGCATATCACTTATGATTAATCCCTATTGTAAGCATCCGCAACTACAAAAGAAGTATTAAGGTAAACCTAACCATAGCATAAAACTAGTAGATCCAAATCAGCCCCTTACGAAGCAACGCATAAACTAGGGTTTAAGCTTCTGTCACTCTAGCAACCCATCATATACTTATTACTTCCCAATGCCTTCCTCTAGGCCCAAATAATGGTGAATTGTCATGTAGTCGACGTTCACATAACGCCACTAGAGGAGAGACAACATACATCTCATCAAAATATCGAACGAATACCAAATTCACAAGACTATTAATAGCAAGACTTCACCCATGTCCTCAGGAATAAACGTAACTACTCACAAAGCATATTCATGTTCATGATCAGAGGAGTATTAATATGCATTAAGGATCTGAACATATGATCTTCCACCAAGTAAAACAATTAGCATCAACTACAAGGAGTAATCAACACTACTAGCAACCCACAGTTACCAATTTGTGGTTTTGATACACGATTGGATACAAGAGATGAACTAGAGTTTTGAGAGGAGATGGTGCTGGTGAAGATATTGATGGAGATTGACCCCCTCCCGATGAGAGGATCGTTGGTGATGACGATGGTGATGATTTCCCCCTCCCGTAGGGAAGTTTCCCCGGCAGAACAGCTCCGCCGGAGCCCTAGACTGGTTCCGCCTCGTGGCGGCAGAGTTTCGTCCCGTAATCTTACTTATGATTTTTTCCTGGATAAGAGCCTTCATATAGCAGAAGATGGGCACCGGAGGGCCACCAGGGGGCCCAGGAGACAGGAGCGTGCCCAGTATGGGGGGCGGCGCCCCCACCCTCCTGGCCAGGGTGTGGGCCCCCTCTGGTACTTTCTTTGCTCAATAATTCTTATTAATTCCAAAAATGACTTTCGTGGAGTTTCTGGACTTTTGGAGCTGTGCAGAATAGGTTTCCAATATTTGCTCCCTTTTCAGCCAGAATCACAGCTGCCGGCATTCTCCCTCTTCATGATAAACCTTGTAAAATAAGAGAGAATAGCCATAAGTATTGTGACATAATGTGTAATAACAGCCCATAATGCAATAAATATTGATATAAAAGCATGATGCAAAATTGACGTATCAGGCCGGCACGGATTTCTCCCATGCGCCAAACACCCACATCCCCGAACGGTCTGACGCGCTCCACCAGACATGCCACGCACCAACGTGCGCCACCACGATCTAGCCATCATCACCGCCACCTCACCATGGTCAACGAAGGGAGACCGACAAGGCCGAGAGGGAGCAGCCAGGAACGAGGGTCGGCAGTGACAACATCCATGCGGGAAGAGACAACCCCCACCGCCATCGGCGGTCACCGACCGGATGCGGCAAGGGGAGCGTACCAGGCCCTCGAGGTTCGGTCGAGCCCAAAAGGGGCTCATGAAGCACCCGTTGCCACGTTGCATTAGACGCGCCACCGTCTCCACAACCCCACGCACAAGCCGCGCCACCACGGCCCCTGCCAGAGCCGCCGCAGGCGAGACCGAGCCAGGCTCGCCCAGAGCCAGATGGGGCCCAAAAGGGCCCAGATCTGTGTCGAGAGGGAGCCGCCACCATCCATCATGCCAGCCCGCCGCGAAGTGGCCGCGCCGCCGCCTCTTGGCCACCCGGAAGCCGTGCCGCCTTTAGCTGCCGCCGCCGCCGAAACCACTGTCGACCGAGGAGCACCGCCATGGGTTGCCACCACTCGAGCCATGGCACCGCACGCGGGGAAGGAAAGGCCGCCGCCGCCGCCAACACCACGCGGGTAGGGCTCGGTGGCGCAGGCCAGCGGCAGTGGCAGGAGAGGAGGGGACTAAGGGGAGGGGGCGCTGGGGGGGGAGAGGGGCCCCCGGTCGCCTCGCTCAGGGTGGCGACGCGGGGGGCGGGCCGGGAGGGGAGAGGGAGGCGTGGCGTGGCACGGCGCGCGCGGCCGGCGGCCGGAAGCGCGGGAGGGGAGGGTGGCCGGCGGCGGCGGAGGAACATGGAGGAACCCTAGGAGCGGGGGCGGCGGCGGGTCGTCACACGGGTCTCCAGAAAAATGCTCTTATGGAGAATGCTTGATATGCATGCTAAGATGATATTTAGTTTTGTGAGAAAAAAATTTCAATCCTTCTTAGTGGCCCATTTCACCAAATGTTTTTCAAGAGATAGTTTTGAGAGATTTTCTGGTGCTTGTTTCAGGCGGAAGCCTACCTGTCTGGTAAACTCAGTAAATCATCAAGCTTTGAGTGGACCGGAGTGACCCGTCACTGTTTGGTACGTGCGCTTACCCACGCTGGCGTGATTCGTCACTAACAACTTCAGCTGCCTCGGGGAAAGTGAATTCGACGAGCAACTTGTATGGCTCCTGTCCAAATGAAAAGAAAAAGAAGGCACGGCGGTCTATAAAACATCTAACTTGGGTCCTTCCATTTTCCTCTATGAATATGGGCATTTCTCCCTTTGTATGGACAGTGAGTGAGATAGCATCTCAGATGTTTCTCTTGTACGCATGCTTCAGCTCCTCCAACAAACCATTATTTCCATCCGAAACGAACATTTGACAATAGCACCAGGTAAGCTGTGCACACTCTGACTGCCACATGACCATATCACCATGCGTGGAACAAAGGTCTCAAATGTAGGCCCAAAGGTCAATTAAAGGGGATTGGCTTCTATAGAATAAACAACGCCGAAAAGCCTACAGTAAATCAAGAAAAATAGAAGCATTCATGCCAAGTCTGTCATTTTAACCCGGGCTGACTGGTTCCACATTATAATTAAATAAGCTACCCATATAAGCTGCAATCTGTTTGCATCTGCAACACAACAATATTGGTTATGAAAGCTCAAGGGCTTCCATTGAATTTGTTCTTTTTGTGAGGGAGTCTACAAAAGGTTTAGCAGATAGTCATGTGCTGATTATTTAACAAAGTCATGTTCCAATTTCCCTTAAAAAAAGGAAAAGAAGAATCTTTAAAAAAGTTTTAACCGTCCATTTTTGGAATATATGTAACATATTTTTTGATATCTCTAGCACACCAAAATCAACTCCAGCAATATTTCCAAATATATTTAGCCAGAGGTCAGGCAAAGAAGTTTTGCTCCCTCGTTCGTGATCGGCACAAAACCCTCACAAATCTACTCCGTACCATCATATTTTGAACAAATTGTCTCTAGTTGAAATCCTATTCTTCACTGAATAAACTCACGTGCAATGGCAGTTTCGGCTTCCACAACTGCATACAAGGTACATTAACTTTACGAAATCCAGAGTAAATATGTTTAACCATAAATACACCATCTTTAGTTAAAATCTACATCACTCTGTCAGGTTCCTCTTAGAGGACACAAAACTTGGTTGCGCTAAGCTTTAGGACTTTCATTGAACGTAATGTTTTTTTTTTTGCAAGGAATCTACTAAAGGTTTGTCAGTCATGTGCTGATTATTTTATGGAAGTCATGTGCCAATTGCCCCGAAATAAATAGAAAAGAATCCCACAAAAGAAGAACATACAATAATAATAGCAATAAAGAATCACATGCCCATTTCCACTTGTCGTTTGGACTTGGAGTATATGCACAACATCAATGGCGTTCTCTTGAAAAAGCCAAGAAAAATGTTCCATCGACAACAATATATGCCCATTTCCACTAAAGTAAACCTTTATTTTCTGAGGCAGAATACTTGAATATATAAATCCTAGTGGGCCAGTATCAACGTGCATAGCTTCCATCATCCAGGTGCTATATAAAGGGCGGGAAGGAGCGAGGGGCTGAGGCAGTGCAAGCAAGCAAGCAAGCAAGCAGCGCTCACCACCACCCACCCAGGTCATGCGGCGCTCGGCAGCCATGAACTGCGGAAGCGGTCCCGCTCCGGCGACGATGGTGCGCTGCAGGCAGTGCAGCGCCAGCGTCGCCGCGCCGCCCGGCGCCCGGGCCGTCCAGTGCATGCAGTGCTGCTGCGTGACCCGCGTGGGCGGGGCTGGGCGACAGCTCAGTGTGGTGCGTCCCATCCCCAACTTCGGCGGTGGCCGCGGCAAGAAGCGCGCCGTGCTGGTGGGGATCAAGTACACCAACACTCGCGCCTGCGAGCTGAGGGGCCCCATCAACGACGTCAAGTGCATGAGGTACCTCCTCACCGAGCGCTTCGGCTTCGCCAACGACTGCGTCCTCATCCTCACCGGTAATTTATACATCGACCAAGATTTTTCAGTCATGGCATGAGCAGCAGCTGATTTGTTTGAGCTTACCCGTGTCCGTGTTTGTTACTTGCTGCAGATGAGGAGAGGGACCCGTGCAGGCAGCCGACCAAGAACAACATCCGCATGGCCATGCACTGGCTGGTGCAGGGGTGCAGCTCCGGCGACTCCCTCGTGTTCCAGTTCTCCGGCGCCGGCGCGCAGGTCCCCGACTGCGACGGCGAAGAGCGTGACGGCATGGACGAGGCCATCTGCCCCCTGGACTCGTTCCAGCAGGGCCCCATCCTGGACGACGAGATCAACCAGGCCATCGTCCGCCCGCTCGTGCACGGCGTCAAGCTCCACGCCATCGTCGACGCCTGCCACAGCGCCACCGTCCTCGATCTCCCATACCAGTGCACCTTCTCCAAGCAGTCAGTAACTAACAACCTCTATCCCTCCCATATATATTCCCGTGCATCTATTCTTTACTACACTGCGTAAGACTACCCTACAAACTTAATAAAACCATCCGCTGTCTTCATCAGGAGTGGTTTCACTTCCAGTGAGATGAATGAGATGTCAATGAAATTCACCGAATTTCTATAATTTTAGTGGACATCAAAATATTTACCCCTTGATAAAACATTTCAGTAATCAAATAAATTTCAAAATATTTCTGATGTTTAAAAAATATTTGGTTGAATTGAAACTTGTAAATAAACATTTGTTTTCTTGGGCTGAAATGCGAACCGAAATCACCAAAATCCACTGATTTTCATTGATTATGGTAGTCGATGAAATATTTTTGAAACTAAAATTCAAAATAATTCAGGTATGGGTGCTTGAGGTGGAGGGATGAGCGCCCTCTGAATGGCGCCTTCAAAGGCACCAGCGGAGGCCAGGCCGTGCTCATCAGTGGCAGCAGCAACGGAAAGACCCAGATGAACATGGTCAGCTAGCATTGATAAGCATCCATGTTAAAGCTAGGTGTCTCTTTCGTGTTTACATGTCACTGATGCGTGCGTGCGTGCAGATGCCTGGACCTGATGCGACGGTTGGCGCCATGACGCACAGCTTCATCAGAGCAGTGGAGTGCGAGCCGCGCACGACCTACGGCCACCTGCTCACCTCCATGAGGACCATCATGCGCAACGGCGGCGGCAACTGCAACCTGCAGGGCCCCGCCGGCGGCTGCATCCGCAAGGTGGCCAACTTCAGCGGGGTGGAGGTGAGTCCAGCACATTTTCTGTCCAGCCAATGAAATGTGGAGCTTGATACATTATATATGCTCACATACCGCATTTGGTAAACTCTGCAGGAGCCCCAGCTGTCTTCTGCTTGCAAGTTTGACATCCACCGTGAGCCGTTCTGCATGTAGAACCCGCGCCCGGGTTCGTCGTCGTTCTGCACTCGACGATTACCACCTACACGGCTAATCATCGACCGTATCGAGATAGCCGATCAGTGGGATAAATAACTATGAACTTTCTGCTAGTATGTGTGATAGCCGAGCACCTCACCTGCCGCAATGCCATCCAGAATGAGCATAGCTCACACAAGGCTCTGGAGGACCTCCTTCCCTACTGTATTGTACGTCTGTACGTACGTACCTCACTGTAATAAGGCTGTGGTGGTGTTGTGTGTCGTCTCATACGTACCATTAAATAAATCAAGTTCTATGCTGCTTCATCTCCAAAAGAGACACGTAAAAGCAATGCAAATTGTGGCAACTATGTTATCAAATGGCGTCAACAAATCAAAGTGCGTGCGGGCGTGCGTGTTTTATGAAACTGAAACCTAGGGATCTAAGGCCCACCAGTCATCTGTTGTTCAGATCCCAAACAGTTTCCTTTCACATGAGCCAACCAATAACATGAACATGAAAACAATATGTGCATGTTAACCAGGCTGGCAACACATGGCATAGTATCGAACGTGAAGGTGCAGGCAGTATGATCATCGGTGCAATAAGACCGAACTGTCGGTATCAGGTAGCTTACCAAACTGGACCTTTTGATAGCGGGAGTCAAAGTCATGACTAACCTAACAAACCAAACACACCCACAAGTGTCATGTGGTTGCACAGGACCGGTGAGCACGACATGTGGCACTATGACTCAATCGTCCTGATGGAAGGAATACACTTACCCAATATGGTTTCCCAAGGGCATTTGTCCGCTGGCAAATAAAAGGAACAAGTCATAGATTAAGCAGGTATACATTTTGACAGAAATCGTCGAGCTGCAAAAAGAGCGACACCCCAGGTTCGGAAGATCAATTGCACGCAGAACAAGGCTGGCCATGCCATGACAGCTCTAGGGCATGGACAGCAAAGGACGGCTTTTTGGCTTGCAAATGTCCATCAGGAGTTAGCATTATCATTATGAACGATTGTAACTCTATAAATGATTAAATAATGAAATGCTTTCCCCGGCAAAATAATAATAACAATAATCTCTTTTTTTGTGAATGAAAAATAATAATAATCTTAACTAGCTACAACCATAGGGAATGGGATCATGCGTGTTACCTAGCTTGTTTAGGTGAGAACAAAATGCCAATCAAATCAAGCGTGGTTCACATGTAAACACAAAAAGGAAAGTCCTTCTCCACACGTTACCAAAGAATCAAGATCATTGATCTCTCAGCAGCTTATAAGCCGTATCTGCGGCATAGTTATGGCCATATGCATCTTTCTGATGCAGAGGCCGGGGTTGCGCTCCTTTTCAAAAAAAAAAATCTGCGGCATAGTTGACGTTGAATAATATTTTTATTTGCAGCAGTACGTATGGAGGGCTGCCGAGGCAAACTCTTCTTCCCAAATATAGTACTCCCATTGCCTTCATGTGCGAGGCAACATGCAAGCACCTAAAGCCGTCTTTCTCGTCTGCGCCGTAGCCACGGGCGTCTACACCGGCTTCCCGGAGTCCATTAGCCTCTGCAGCTGCACTCTATCGAGAGCTCTCCTCGCCGTCTCCGGCCTGTATCCCTACATCGTCTCCACCGCCCCACATGCACTTACCAGCGGCGGCATGAAAATTGGTGGGCCTCTGGCGACCAGCCTCCACACGTGCGGCAAGCCAAAGCTCCCACCGCACGCGCTGCCGCCCTTCTACTGCTGCCCGCGGCGCCCGGATCGGAACCGATCAACTTCACCATGCCGGGTCCGGCAGCCGGTGCACGCAGTGGAGGCGGAGTACATGGCCAAGTACGAGCGCGTGATCGTGCTGATGAAGGCGCTGCCGCACAGCGACCCTCGCAGCTTCTACCAGATGGCCAACGTCCACTGTGCCTACTGCACGGGCTCCTACCACCAGATGGGCAACCCAGAGCTGGACATGCAGATCCACTATTCCCGGTTCTCTATGTTACATGGCACGGGATACGGATACAGGGATACGGAGACGGCAATACGGGAAAACGATATTTTCTAAAAATAGACTTACGGGGATACGGTGGGTATATGTATAAATGCATAAAAAATCAGCACCACTAAACAATATTTTTGAGGGTGAGAAAATTGACGTCAATGAAGTAAGCTGATAGTTTTTCATTCATGACGATCTGAGTCATCAACGTTGTTACTGCTAGCAAGTCAGCTGATGGAGAGAGCATTCTAGACGATTTAGGTTTTGCCATCCATCGAGGAGGCCTCTTCCGATGGGCTGTAACAATCCATGGCTTGCTCAAAACAACGAGTGCCTCCAACTAACAACAGTCCTGGGGAGTTTTGTTTAATTATATTCATTTGCTTTAATCCTTTTTGGATCATGGGACTGGGCATCCCGGTTACCGGCCCTTTCTCGTGAATGAGGAGCGGAGTCCACTCCTCTTGAGAATAACCCACCTAGCATGGAAGATACATGCAGCTCTAGTTGAAACATGAGCTGCTCGAGCATAAAAACAGAATCTCATTTGAAGGTTTGGAGTTTGGCACATACAAATTTACTTGGAACGGCAGGTAGATACCGCATATAGGAAGGTATGGTGGACTCATATGAAACAACTTTGGAGTTTAAGGAGTTTGGATGCACAAGCAGTATTCCCGCTTAGTACATGTGAAGGATAGTAAAAGACTGGAAAGCGACCAACTGAGAGAGCGACAACAGTCATGAACATGCATTAAAATTATTTCTCACCGAGTACAAGCATGAGTAGGATATAATCTACCATGAACATAAATATCATGAAGGCTATGTTGATTTGTTTCAACTACATGCTTGAACATGTTCCAAGTCGAGTCACTCAATTCATTCAAAGAAGGATACCATCCCATCATCCACATCATAATCATTTTAATAGTATGTTCGCACGCAAGGTAAACCATTATAACTCATAGCTAATCAAGCATGACACAAGCAAATATAATCTATAAATGTCATTGCAAATATGTTTACTTCATAATAAGCTAAATCAGGACTGATGAACTCGTCATATTTACAAAAACAAGAGAGGTCGAGTTCATACTAGTTTTTCCCATCTCAATCAGTCCATCATATATCGTCATTATTGCCTTTCACTTGCACGACCGAATGATGTGTATAATAATAATAGTGCACGTGCATTGGACTAAGCTGGAACCTGCAAGCATTCAACTCAAGAGAGAAGACAAGGTAATATGGGCTATAAGTTAAATAAACAATCATGCATAAGAGAGCCACTAAACATTTTCAATATCGTCTTGTACTCTTGACCCCCAAAGGAAAGAAAAGTAAAGTAAAACTATTTACATGGGAAACCTCCCAACAAGTAAGAAGAAGAACAAGAAACCTTTTTGGGTTTTCATTTTAATTTCTACTAAAAGCATGGAAATTAAACTAAGTATTTTTTTTGGTTTTTCTTAAGGTTTATCAAACACACAAGAATAAAGCTAGAAAAAGAAAATTAAACTAGCATGGATAATACAATGAAAGAGTATGAGCACCGACAACTAGAATAGTGTGTGAACATGAATGTAAAGTCGGTGAGAAATACGTACTCCCCCAAGCTTAGGCTTTTGGCCTAAGTTGGTCTATTGCCACGGACCGCGGCTACTCTCCCCGATGTCCTGAGGGGTGTAATCAGGATACCACTGGCTGGCCATCTCCTCCGGATCCCACTGGTAAGATGATGCACGATAAGGGTCCAGTGCAGGTTCCGGTTGAGGCTCAGGTTCTGGAGTGGATGCTTGGCCTCGATGATCATACACTACTCGGCATGACAAGATAATTAACTGCAGTCAAATCAAACAACAGAGGCGCAGGTAGAATAATAGTCTTATTGTGTTTCTTATTAAATCTCAGGTTATACAGAAGCATCTTATCTTCATTGTCAACAATAAACTCATGCGCTTGTTCGCACACGAACACGTCACCGTGTACCTCCAACGCCGAGGGTGATGCACTGCGGCTCACGTCGAAGGAGACCCGCCGAAAGCGCGGTACGCAAGACAATCCGGCGGACGCTTTTGTAGACCCAAAACCCCACACGCCCGGGAGCGACCCCGTCAGGGCGCGCGGCGGCTATGGGCTGCCCTAGGTCGACCTGATCGCCCCTAGGGCCTCGTGGATCGCCGCCCTGCAATGAAGAAGAACAGACGAAGAACGAGGAAGAAGAAGAGCAAGGGAGAGGGATAAAAAGTAGATGAACACGAAAAAGTAGTAGATGTGTTTGTTCGATTGTGTGTTGTTCAATCGGCCGTCACCCCTTACATATATATGAGGCGGCTGGACTTCCCGTACAAGAAAAGGACTCAAATCCCGTCCAAATTATCAAAAGATAACCTAACTCGGACTACGAGGGCCGGAACTTCCGGTCAGCCCGGAACTTCCGGGCTAAAATTACATCAAGTTGCCCTCGTGCACAGCTCCTGCAGGTCGCATATGGCCTTGGATCACGATGGTCCCAAAAGCAAAGTTGTAGATCTTGCAATGGAGAAAAATTCCTTGGTTGATCACTTTTTCATCCGAGGTCATCTTGATGTCGAAATTGGCCCCGCAAATCTGCAAATAATGTTAAATTTTAGTTTTCGAGGCGCACCGCGTGCAAACTTTCGGTTTAGCCCGGAACCTCCCCGGAAGTTTTGCCCGGAACTTCCGGGGCGGACTTTTGCAGCACACTGTTTTGGCTCTAAATTTTGCATACGAATTCTGATTTAGACATTTCTTATATCAAAATCAATCGTTTCGACGAGACGAAGACAATCCATGTAGAAACTTTTCTCATATGAGGCCATCTTGGGGGTGTAATCAGCCGAATAGTGTTCTGAATACAAAATCTCAATACTTCGAACACGCTTCGGCCTTAGAAATGAGACCGGATGGCTATGGCCCAAATATCAAAGTTTCTCCCTTTGATGATACGAAGCTTTCTCACTTTGAACACTTCTCCATTTGAGGCCATCTTAATTAAGTTCTTGGCCGTGCCAAAATCTGGTGTCAACACATGCCCCCCTGTTTTTCGGCAAACTTGTGTGGCGATAAATAACTTGCACGATGCTTTTCCTAAGGACGATGTCAACACTCCATCGGCCATTTATATGTTCTTAGGGCGATATTTATATAACGGCCATTGCTTGTGGGAAATTTTTGATGCAAGCTTGGGTGAAACTTTCCCAACTTGAATAACAATCCGGTGATAAGGTTCCATAGATCAAAACCATCCTCCGAACCATATTGTTCATCATTTCGCTATAACTTTGCAGATAATCAATAATGAACTTCCTCCAATCCTTACTTCGCCTGCATAAAAGTTTCATTAGTGGCCGAAGCGGTGGGCTTCGGTTCGGCCTTACCTATGTTGACAAAACCTAGCATCGACTATTGATAGAAATACAATACACCATGGTTAACATAGTAACCGGATGCTTGCTGTGCCAACTCTTTCAAATTGTCATGTCTAGATATATGAACAATTTTAAAGCAACCCAAGGTAAATCTTGCATCTAGACATACCAAAAGATAAACTATAAGTGATTCGTCAAAACATTGATAACCCTTGGATACTTGTTGTACTACTCATAACGAATCACCCAAAGCCTCAATACGTATAGCACCTATGGCAACCAAAAGCTCCAAACCGAATAAAATTTTATATTCGGCTTTGATTATTGTGAAAAAATATTTTAAGTGGCATGAGGCTTGTTTTGATCTCCAATTGAACTAAGGACGATGTTAGGATACTACACCGGCCATGCTTTGACATATTCTTAGGGCGATAGATAAATATCGGTCGTTAACATAAGGTCCATGTAAAATTCACCCACCAAAGTATGTATAGATGAAATAAAAAAATAAAATAGGAATAAAATATTTCGGCCCCTTTGTATTAGCAACAATGTAACTAACCAAATGTATGGTAATTTGGTAATACCCTCTCATGATATAGAAAATTATGTTGCATCCATGGATCAAAATAAATCCATAGAGGGTAATTGATCATACCTAGGGATGAATTCCATGGCAAAGGCATCAACGGCATGGTTGAAGAAAATGGATGATGTGCTAACCGAAGATTTTGATGTTGTGATGCGCACCTTCGGCTTAATTGTTTGTTGCTTTCATTATTTTCCTTCTTCACTTTTATTGTACTTGTTGCAATAGAAGCATGCACATCATTTTTTTCTTGATTGATCTTCTTGGGACCCCATGCCATGTTCTTCTTTTTCAGCTCTTGTGCACTAAGATTTTGTAATTTCTTCTTTTGCCAATATGATAAACCGAGTGGGAATCTCGGTTGTGGTTTTGTTTCAACCAATGTCAACTCTTTTTGGGCCTTGTGCACCCTCAACTTCTTTTCTTCAGATTTGGCACTCTGATTTTTATCAATTGATTGCTTCACTTCTTTGCCTTTTGTAGCCAATGTCAACACTTTAATTGTCTCTTTGTTATTTGATATCAAATCTGAAGTAGCACACTTACGACCATCTCTTTTCACGCGGTAAACTTGCTTTACCACCTCTTTCTTCTTTCTTGAGCTCTGGACCGATTCCTTATGATTGAAACGGTCTTTGACGTGTGATTGTTCAAATGTTGATCTCATTGGAGCTGCATAGTACTGGTGAGATGGTCTAGAATAAGATGGAGAATGTGCCCTTGTATCATACCTGTCCCATGATGAAGTGTTGGGGAACACAGTAATTTCAAAAAATTTCCTACGCACACGCAAGATCATGGTGATGATATAGCAACGAGAGGGGAGAGTGTTCGTCCACGTACCCTCGTAGACCGTAAGCGGAAGCGTTATGACAACGCGGTTGATGTAGTCATACGTCTTCGCGATCCCACCGATCCAAGCACCGAACGTATGGCACCTCCGAGTTCAGCACACGTTCAGCTCGATGACGATCCCCGGGCTCCGATCCAGCAAAGCTTCGGGGATGAGTTCCGTCAGCACGACGGCGTGGTGATGATGATGATGCTCTACCGGCGCAGGGCTTCGCCTAAAGTCCGCGATGATATGACCGAGGTGGAATATGGTGGAGAGGGGCACCGCACACGGCTAAGGAACAATCCGTAGATCAACTTGTGTGTCTAGGGTGGCCCCCCGCCCCCGTATATAAAGGAGCCAAGGGGGAGGAGGCGGCCGGCCAAGGAGGGCGTGCCAAGGGGGGAGTCCTACTCCCATCGGGAGTAGGACTCCCTTCTTTCCTAGTTGGAGTAGGAGAAGGGGGGGAAGAGGAGGAAGAGGGGAAGGAAAGGGGGGGCGCCGCCCCCCTTCCCTTGTCCTATTCGGACTAGGAGGGGGAGGGGCGCGCGGCCCCCTCCTGGCTCCTTCTCTCTTCTCCCTCGTGGCCCATGTAGGCCCATTAACCTCCCGGGGGGTTCCGGTAACCTCCCGGTACTCCGGTAAAATGCCGATTTCACCCAGAACCATTCCGATGTACAAACATAGGCTTCCAATATATCAATCTTTATGTCTCGACCATTCCGAGACTCCTCGTCATGTCCGTGATCACATCCGGGACTCCGAACAAACTTCGGTACATCAAAACTTGTAAACTCATAATAAAACTGTCATCGAAACGTTAAGCGTGCGGACCCTACGGGTTCGAGAACTATGTAGACATGACCTAAAACCATTCTCGGTCAATAACCAATAGCGGGACCTAGATGCCCATATTGGTTCCTACATATTCTACGAAGATCTTTATCGGTCAAACCGCATAACAACATACGTTGTTCCCTTTGTCATCGGTATGTTACTTGCCCGAGATTTGATCGTCGGTATCCAATACCTAGTTCAATCTCGTTACAGGCAAGTCTCTTTACTCGTTCTGTAATACGTCATCTCATAACTAACTTATTAGTTATAATGCTTGCAAGGCTTAAGTGATGAGTATTACCGAGAGGGCCCAGAGATACCTCTCCGACAATCGGAGTGACAAAACCTAATCTCGAAATACGCCAACTCAACATGTACCTTCGGAGACACCTGTAGTACTCCTTTATAATCACCCAGTTACATGTGACGTTTGGTAGTACCCAAAGTGTTCTTTCGGTAAACGGCAGTTGCATATTTCTCATAGTTGCAGGAACATGTATAAGTCATGAAGAAAGCAATAGCAGAATACTAAACGATCAAGTGCTAAGCTAACGGGATGGGTCATGTCAATCACATCATTCTTCTAATGATGTGATCCCATTAATCAAATGACAACACATGTCTATGGTTAGGAAACATAACCATCTTTGATTAATGAGCTAGTCAAGTAGAGGCATATTACTGACTATATGTTTGTCTATGTATTCACACATGTATCATGTTTCTAGTTAATACAGTTCTAGCATGAATAATAAACATTTATCATGAAATAAGGAAATAAATAATAACTTTATTATTGCCTCTAGGGCATATTTCCTTCAGTCTCCCACTTGCACTAGAGTCAATAATCTAGTTCACATCACTATGTGATTTAACACCAATATTCACATCTGCATGTGATTAATACCCATAGTTCACATCATCATGTGATCAACACCCAAAGGGTTTACTAGAGTCAATAATCTAGTTCACATCTCTATGTGATTAACACCCAAAAGAGTACTAAGGTATGATCATGTTTTGCTCGTGAGAGAAGCTTAGTCAACGGGTCTGTCATATTCAGAGCCGTATGTATTTCACAAATATTCTATGTCCACAATGCTCTGCGCGGAGCTACTCTAGCTAATTGCTCCCACTTTCAATATATATCCAGATTGAGACTTAGAGTCATCTGGATTTGTGTAAAAGTTTGCATCGTTGTAACTTTTACGACGGGCTCTTTTATCACCTCCATAATCGAGAAACGTCTCCTTAGTCCTCACTAAGGATATTCTTGACCCATGTACAGTGATCTACTTATTAGATCAAAATTGTATTCCTTTGCCATAACACAGAGCAAGGTATACAATAGGTCTGGTTCACAACATAGCATACTTTATAGAACCTATGACTGAGGCATAGGGAATGACTTTTCATTCTCTTTCTATTTTCTGCAATCGTCGGGTCTTGAGTCTTACTCAACTTCACACCTTGTAACACAGGCAATAACTCCTTCTTTGACTATTCCATTTTGAACTATTTCAAAAATTTATCAAGGTATGTACTCATTGAAAAATCTTATCAAGCGTCTTGATCTATCTATATAGATCTTGATGCTCAATGTGTAAGCAGCTTCACCGAGGTCTTGCTTTGAAAAACTCTTATTCAAGTATCCTTTCATGCTATCCAGAATTTCCATATCATTTCCAATTAACAATATGTCATCCGCATATAATATTAGAAATGCTACAAAGCTCCCACTCACTTTCTTGTAAATACAGGCTTCTTCAAAAGTCTGTATAAAACCATATGCTTTGATCAACTCATAAAAGCATATATTTCAACTCCGAGATGCTTGCACCAGTCCATAGATGGATCGCTGGAGCTTGCACACTTTGTTAGCACCTTTTGGATCTACAAAACCTTCTGGCTACATCATATACAACTCTTCTTCCAGAAATCCATTCAAGAATGCAGTTTTGACATCCATTTGCCAAATTTCATAATTATGAAATGCAGCAATAGCTAACATGATTCGGACAGACTTAAGCATCGCTACGGGTGAGAAAGTCTCATCATAGTCAACCCCTTGAACTTGTCGAAAACCTTTCTCAACAAGTCGAGCTTTATAGACAGTTATATTTCCATTAGCGTCAGTCTTCTTCTTAAAAATCCATTTATTCTCAATGGCTTGCCGATCATCGGGCAAGTCAACCAAAGTCCATACTTTGTTTTCATACATGGATCCCATCTCAGATTTCATGGCCTCTAGCCATTTTGCGGAATCTGGGCTCATCATCGCTTCCTCATAGTTCGTAGGTTCATCATGGTCAAGCAACACGACTTCCAGAATTGGATTACCGTACCACTCTGGTGCGGATCTTATTCTGGTAGACCTACGAGGTTCAGTAGAAACTTGATCTGAAGTTTCATGATCAATATCATTAGCTTCCTCACTAATTGGAGTAGTTGTCACAGGAACCGGTTCTTGTGATGAACTACTTTCCAATAAGGGAGTAGATACAGTTATTTCATCAAGTTCTACTTTCCTCCCACTCACTTCTTTTGAGAGAAACTCCTTCTCTAGAAAGGATCCATTCTTAGCAACGAATATTTTGCCTTCGGATCTATGATAGAAGGTGTACCCAACAGTTTCCTTTGGGTATTCTATGAAGATGCACTTCTCCGATTTGGGTTTGAGCTTATCAGGTTGAAAACCTTTTTCATATAAGCATCACAACTCCAAACTTTAAGAAACGACAGCTTAGGTTTACTGCTAAACCATAGTTCATACGGTGTCGTCTCAACGGATTTAGATGGTGCCCTTTTTAAACGTGAATGCAGCTGTCTCTAATGCACAACCCCAAAATGATAGTGGTAAAACCGATAAGAGACATCATAGATCGCACCATATCCAATAAAATGCGGTTACGACGTTCGGACACACCATAATGTTGTGGTGTTCCAGGTGGCGTGAGCTGTGAAACTATTCCACATTGTTTTAATTGAAGACCAAACTCGTAACTCAAATATTCATCTCCGCGATCAGATCGTAGAAACTTTATTTTCTTGTTACGATGATTTTTCCACTTCACTCTGAAATTCTTTGAACTTTTCAATTATTTCAGACTTATGTTTCATCAAGTAGATATACCCATATCTGCTCAAATCATTTTGTGAAGGTCATAAAATAATGATACTTGCCACGAGCATCAACACTCATTGGATCGCTTACATCAGTATGTATTATTTCCAATAAGTCAGTTGCTCGCTCTATTGTTCCGGAGAACGGAGTCTTTAGTCATCTTGCCCATAAGGCATGGTTCGCAAGCATCAAGTGATTCATAATCAAGTGATTCCAAAATCCCATCAGCATGGAGTTTCTTCATGCGCTTTACACCAATATGACCTAAACTGCAGTGCCACAAATAAGTTGCACTATCATTATTAACTTTGCATCTTTTGGTTTCAATATGATGAATATGTGTATCACTACGATCGAGATCCAACGAACCATTTTCATTGGGTGTGTAACCATATAAGGTTTTATTCATGTAAACAGAACAACAATTTATTCTCTTATTTAATGAATAACCGTATTGCAATAAACATGATCAAATCATATTCATGCTCAACGCAAACACCAAATAACACTTATTTAGTTTCAACACTAATCCCGAAAGTATAGGGAGTGTGCGATGATGATCATATCAATCTTGGAACTACTTCCAACACACATCGTCACCTCGCCTTTTTACTATTTTCTGTTTATTCTGCAACTCCCGTTTCGAGTTACTACTCTTAGCAACTGAACCAGTATCAAAATGCTGAGGGGTTGCTATAAACACTAGTAAAGTACACATCAATAACATGTATATCCAATATACCTTTGTTCACTTTTGCCATCCTTCTTATCCGCTAAATACTTGGGGTAGTTCCACTTCCAGTGACCAGTCCCTTTGCAGTAGAATCACTTAGTCTTAGGCTTAGGTCCATACTTGGGCTTCTTCACTTGAGCAGCAACTTGCTTGCTGTTCTTCTTGAAGTTCCCCTTCTTCCCTTTGCCCTTTTTCTTGAAACAAGTGATCTTGTCCACCATCAACACTTTGATGTTTTTCTTTGATTTCTACCTTCGCCGATTTTTGCATCGCGAAGAGCTTGGGATTTGTTTTCATCATCCCTTGCATATTATAGTTCATCACGAAGTTCTGCTAACTTGGTGGTGGTGACTAGAGAATTCTGTCAATCACTATCTTATCTGGAAGATTAACTCCCACTTGATTCAAGCGATTGTAGTACCCAGACAATCTGAGCACATGCTCACTAGTTGAGCGATTCTCCTCCATATTTTAGCTATAGAACTTGTTGGAGACTTCATAAATCTCTCAACTCGGGTATTTGCTTGAAATATTAACTTCAACTCCTAGAACATCTCATATGGTCCATGACGTTTAAAACGTCTTTGAAGTCCCGATTCTAAGCCGTTAAGCATGGTGCACTAAACTATCAAGTAGTCATCATACTGAGCTAGCCAAACGTTCATAACGTCTGCATCTGCTCCTGCAATAGGTCTGTCACCTAGCGGTGCATTAAGGACATAATTCTTCTGTGTAGCAATGAGGATAAACCTCCAATCACGGATCCAATCCGTATCATTGCTACTAACATTTTTCAACACAATTTTCTCTAGGAACATATCAAAATAAACATATGAAAGCAACAACGCAAGCTATTGATCTACAACATAATTTGCAAAATACTACCAGGACTAAGTTCATGATAAATTTAAGTTCAATTAATCATATTACTTAAGAACTCCCACTTAGACAGACATCTCTATAGTCATCTAAGTGATCACGTGATCCAAATCAACTAAACCATGTCCGATCATCACGTGAGATGGAGTAGTTTCAATGGTGAACATCACTATGTTGATCATATCTACTATATGATTCACGTTCGACCTTTCGGTCTCCGTGTTCCGAGGCCATATCTGTATATGCTAGGCTCGTCAAGTATGACCTGAGTATTCCGCGTGTGCAACTGTTTTGCACCCATTGTATTTGAACGTAGAGCCTATCACACCCGATCATCACGTGGTGTCTCAGCACGAAGAACTTTCGCAACGGTGCATACTCAGGGAGAACACTTCTTGATTATTAGTGAGAGATCATCTTAAAATGCTACCGTCAATCAAAGCAAGATAAGATGCATAAAGGATAAACATCACATGCGATCAATATAAGTGATATGATATGGCCATCATCATCTTGTGCTTGTGATCTCCATCTTTGAAGCACCGTTGTGATCACCACCGTCACCGGCGCGACACCTTGATCTCCATCATAGCATCGTTATCGTTACGCCATCTATTGCTTCTACGACTATCGCTACCGCTTAGAGATAAAGTAAAGCAATTACAGGGCGTTTGCATTTCATAAATAAAGCGACAACCATATGGCTCCAGCCAGTTGCCGATAACTTCGGTTACAAAACATGATCATCTCATACAATAAAATATAGCATCACGTCTTGACCATATCATATCACAACATGCCCTACAAAAACAAGTTAGACGTCCTCTACTTTGTTGTTGCAAATTTTACGTGGCTGCTACGGGCTTAGCAAGAACCGTTCTTACCTACGCATCAAAACGATAACGATAGTTCGTCAAGTTAGTGCTGTTTTAACCTTCGCAAGGACCGGGCGTAGCCACACTCGATTCAGCTAAAGTGAGAGAGACAGACACCCGCCAGCCACCTTTAAGCACGAGTGCTCGCAACGGTGAAACCAGTCTCGCGTAAGCGTACGCGTAATGTCGGTCCGGGCCGCTTCATCTCACAATACCGCTGAACCAAAGTATGACATGCTGGTAAGCAGTATGACTTGTATCGCCCACAACTCACTTGTGTTCTACTCGTGCATATAACATCAACGCATAAAACCTAGGCTCGGATACCACTGTTGGGGAACGCAGTAATTTCAAAAAATTTCCTACGCACACGCAAGATCATGGTGATGATATAGCAACGAGAGGGGAGAGTGTTCGTCCACGTACCCTCGTAGACCGTAAGCGGAAGCATTATGACAACACGGTTGATGTAGTCGTACGTCTTCACGATCCGACTGATCCAAGCACCGAACGTACGGCACCTCCGAGTTCAGCACACGTTCAGCTTGATGACGATCCCCGGGCTCCGATCCAGCAAAGCTTCGGGGATGAGTTCCGTCAGCACGACGGCGTGGTGACAATGATGATGCTGTACCGGCGCAGGGCTTCGCCTAAACTCCGCGACGATATGACCGAGGTGGAATATGGTGGAGAGGGGCACCGCACACGGCTAAGGAACGATCCGTAGATCAACTTGTGTGTCTAGGGTGCCCCCCCGCCCCCGTATATAAAGGAGCCAAGGGGGAGGAGGCGGCCGGCCAAGGAGGGCGCGCCAAGGGGGGAGTCCTACTCCCACCGGGAGTAGGACTCCCTTCTTTCCTAGTTGGAATAGGAGAAGGGGGGGAAGAGGAGGAAGAGTGGAAGGAAAGGGGGGCGCCGCCCCCCTTCCCTTGTCCTATTCGGACTAGGAGGGGGAGGGGCGCGCGGCCGCCTCCTGGCTCCTTCTCTCTTCTCCCTCGTGGCCCATGTAGGCCCATTAACCCCCCGGGGGGGTTCCGGTAACCTCCCGGTACTCCGGTAAAATGCCGATTTCACCCGGAACCATTCCGATGTCCAAACATAGGCTTCCAATATATCAATCTTTATGTCTCCACCATTCCGAGACTCCTCGTCATGTCCGTGATCACATCCGGGACTCCGAACAAACTTTGGTACATCAAAACTTGTAAACTCATAATAAAACTGTCATCGAAACGTTAAGCGTGCGGACCCTACGGGTTCGAGAACTATGTAGACATGACCTAAAACCATTCTCGGTCAATAACCAATAGCGGGACCTGGATGCCCATATTGGTTCCTACATATTCTACGAAGATCTTTATCGGTCAAACCGCATAACAACATACGTTGTTCCCTTTGTCATCGGTATGTTACTTGCCCGAGATTTGATCGTCGGTATCCAATACCTAGTTCAATCTCATTACCGGCAAGTCTCTTTACTCGTTCTGTAATACTTCATCTCATAACTAACTTATTAGTTATAATGCTTGCAAGGCTTAAGTGATGAGTATTACCGAGAGGGCCCAGAGATACCTCTCCGACAATCGGAGTGACAAAACCTAATCTCGAAATACGCCAACTCAACATGTACCTTCGGAGACACCTGTAGTACTCCTTTATAATCACCCAGTTACGTTGTGACGTTTGGTAGTACCCAAAGTGTTCTTCCGGTAAACGGGAGTTGCATATTTCTCATAGTTGCAGGAACATGTATAAGTCATGAAGAAAGCAATAGCAGAATACTAAACGATCAAGTGCTAAGCTAACGGGATGGGTCATGTCAATCACATCATTCTTCTAATGATGTGATCCCATTAATCAAATGACAAAACATGTCTATGGTTAGGAAACATAACCATCTTTGATTAATGAGCTAGTCAAGTAGAGGCATACTAGTGACTATATGTTTGTCTATGTATTCACACATGTATCATGTTTCCGGTTAATACAATTCTAGCATGAATAATAAACATTTATCATGAAATAAGGAAATAAATAATAACTTTATTATTGCCTCTAGGGCATATTTCCTTCATGAAGATGTGTCTATATGAGCATAGGGAGGTATCCATGGCATTGGCATTGATGGCCCAAAATAAGGATTTGAATATGTTGCATTAAAATTATCACTTTGCCAATACCGATCCTCATATTTGCGCCTTGGGGGTGACCTTGGTTTCTTTGCATGATTTGGCCGATAAGCATTCTTTTCTTCACTCTTATTTTGATATTTATCCAATAGTTCAGCGAAGGTGATTTTTGATCTCTTACACTTGCGCTTATTTCGGCCTTTGTTTTCTTTTGGTTTGCTTTCATTGATCATTGGATTTGCTTGCTGCCCCCCAGTCCTTGGCGTCTCCATTGTAGCTTCGATGGAATTCTTACCCTCAAGATTATGTTCATCATGCTCTTCAACAACTTCTTTACTTGAAAGCTTGATCCCATCGCCTGTAGTTTTTACCTTCTCTTCAAATGGACCGGCTTGAAGCAGCCGATGCAAAAACTTTCTGCCAACGGGACCAATCGGAATAGACAGGTCATCTCTTGGTGTCTCAACAAATTTCAATCGTCCTTTATAAATGGCCGATTTAACTATTTGACGAAACATGTTGCAATCCTCAAAATTATGCTTGGACGAATCATGCAACTTACAATACATTCGTTCGTCCTTGGACAGATGGTTCAACATGGTGATCAAGAATTCTAATATAATTATTTTGCAACAACAAATAAAATATTTGATCACACATGCTTGAATTGAAGGTAAACTTTTCATTCTCTAGCCGATCTTGTTGTGAGAACGGCTTTGGAGTTAAGCAAACAAATGGTTCAGATTTTGCATCACACCATTCGGCTATGCATTGTGTTTTGCACTCTATCTCCGATGTCTTTGGGTAAGATATTATACTAGCATCGGTTTTCTCAACAGAATTTAACCTTGGCTTTAAATTTCTAAAATAAAAATAGTTAGAACATATATGTCTCAATTGAGACCAAGTGCAAGCCAAGTACGAAATAAGCAAAGCTACCCAAATAGATATGAACTTTAGATAAAGCAACGGGGAAATCTTTGGCTGCAATAATAAGTCATTATCGGTCTTTATAAATGGCACAATTGGTTGACCGATATGTTCTAAAACAATTTTATTTCTAACAAGTAAATTACCCTTCTTCATTGGTCTTTCAAAATTACCTATGAGGATTTTTCTAATAGATGCATCAACAATAAAGTTGTGACCAAATCTGAAAATAGGGAAATTACTCGCTATGCATACCTCTTCAAATACGTTGGGAGAGCATGATGGTGGTGTGACTTGAACAATATCTAGCTTCATCCTTGGATGACTCTCCAACGCCTTTTCATAATCTTTTTCTTTATTCCGTGCATCATTACACTGAAGATTTTTATTGGCCGAACTTTGTTCGGCTACTTGTTCTTGTCCTTGAAGCTTGTCAATTTCTACGGCACGGAACTCATAGGGCAGGAAGTAGGTTCCATTAGCTTCAGAAAAATCAAGCACCGTTGTTTTCCTATGCTTGCCATGCCCTTTCTCAATAATGCTTGCCTTATTGGATTTGATGGATTCAGAATATATACTACTTGATTCGGCTTTTTCAACCGAAGCACTTTCATGTTCCGAATCATCCTTCTTTTCATTGATACTACCAATTGGCAATGCTTCTTTTATCTGAGCCAATTCTTTTTCTATTTGTTTCCGACGACGAGCGGCAAAATTAGCTTTAAGCTTTTTCTCAATTTCAGCCAACTCCAGATATGATTGCCCCCCAATGCTTTTAGATTCTTTTGGAAATGATACACGGGTGTTGCCGATATTTTGCAATTGTGTAGGGGTTGTATAATATGATGTAGTACTAGGTGAAGGCATATGCATTGTTGTAAGACCATACTTTTGCTCGCCAATTTTATCAATTGGCAAAGATTCATCTTCTTGCAAAACTCTAGCTTTTATTGCGGCATAATCAGGAAATAGCCCCTTTTCATGTTGTTCAAGGCAAAGAGCACTAATCTCTTATTTTGGGCTAAACTCTTCAATGCAGCCACCACTACCTCATCTTCTACAATGTTGGGCACAACCGCTCTTGTAAAATTTACATTCATTCGGCTATAACCAGGAAGGTGTGAAGCCGAATTATGAGCATCTACAGTTGTGTATGGTGCCGAAGAATTAGTAACATGAGGTGTAGCATATGACGGTTGAGAGTAACTGGCCGAATAGCCACTAGTAGCATGGCCAATTCTCTCATTCATCGGCATGGTTGGATTACTATATTGCACATTAACTGCCGATGAATAAAAGGGTGAAACACTTTCTTGTATGGCATTGGAAATTCTAACTTGGGGTGTTTCAAATTGATTAATCGAACTCATCATGTTGCTCATCAACATATGAATTTGCTGGGTTGCCGATGCATGTGAGTTGGGATACATATGGTGCATGTTACTAATATCATAAGAAGTTGAAGTATATAAATTACTTTGAATCGGCCCTTGCACATAGTTAGTTGCATGATTGAGAAAACTAGGGTTGGCCGATAGAGTATACTCATTGAACGATCTAGTAACACCATATGAATTATTTGCATCTACATAAAGGGATTGGGTATTCATATTAGCTTTGTAGACTGCAAACCCTAGATGACGATCTCTTCGTAGCAAGAACGGGCCAGAGACCGTTCGAAGCTTCGTCCCCAGCGGAGTCGCCAAAAAGTGTGTTCGCACACGAACACGTCACCGTGTACCTCCAACGCCGAGGGTGATGCACCGCAGCTCACATGAAGGAGACCCGCCAGAAGCGCGCTACGCAAGACAATCCGGCGGACGCTTTTGTAGACCCGAAACCCCACACGCCCGGGAGGGACCCCGTTAGGGCACGCGGAGGCTATGGGCTGCCCTAGGTCGACCTGATCGCCCCTAGGGCCTCGTGGATCGCCGCCCTGTAATGAAGAAGAACAGACGAAGAACGAGGAAGAAGAAGAGCAAGGGAGAGGGATAAAAAGTAGATGAACACGAAAAAGTAGTAGATGTGTTTGTTCGATTGTGTGTTGTTCAATCGGCCGTCACCCCTTACATATATATGAGGCGGCTGGACTTCCCGTCCAAGAAAAGGACTCAAATCCCGTCGAAAACATCAAAATATAACCTAACTTGGACTACGAGGGCCGGAACTTCCGATCAGGTCAGAACTTCCGGGCTAAAATTACATCAAGTTGCCCTCTTGCACAGCTCCTGCAGGTCGCATATGGCCTCGGATCACGATGGTCCCAAAAGCAAAGTTGTAGATCTTGCAATGGAGAAAAATTCCTTAGTTGATCACTTTTTCATCCGAGGTCATCTTGATGTCGAAATTGGCCCCACAAATCTGCAAATAATGTTAAATTTCAGTTTTCGGGGCGCATCACGTGCAAACTTTTGGTTTAGCCCGGAACCTCCCCGGAAGTTTTGCCCGGAACTTCCGGGGCAGACTTTTGCAGCACACTGCTTTGGCTCTAACTTTTGCATACGAACTCCGACTTAGACGTTTCTTATATCAAAATCGATCCTTTCGACGAGACGAAGACAATCCTTGTAGAAACTTTTCTCATATGAGGCCATGTTGGGGGTGTAATCAGCCGAATAGTGTTCTGAATACAAAATCTGAATACTTCGAACACACTTCGGCCTTAGAAATGAGACCGGATGGCTATGGCCCAAATGTCAAAGTTTCTCCTTTTGATGATACGAAGCTTTCCCACTTTGAACACTTCTCCATTTGAGGCCATCTTAATTAAGTTCTTGGCCGTGCCAAAATCTGGTGTCAACAGCGCTACCATGCTCCTGGAATCTAAAATGTAAGGAGGCAATATTGTCTCCTCTTTCTCATGGTGCCTAATAGGTATCTCAAAATATTTAGCAAGACGTGCAGCATAGATACCTCCAAAGATGGGGCCCTTTGTGTGGTTCAGTCTTAGCCGTTTAGCAATGATGGCACCCATAATAAAACTAGCGTAATATGGAACATTGAAGTTTCTACTATTTCCACGACCAATTAAGCATCGACTAGCAAATATGGAAAAGTAGCGTAAAACAGGAAAGTGTATGCTAGAGATTCTCGCATCGGAACCCTTCTTTGGATCCCCTACAGTAATGGTGTTGACAAAGCCATCCACATCTTTACGATGTGGTTCATCTAATTTACCCTCAAAGGGTATTTTACATACCGCGTAAAAATTGCGTAAAGACATTTCCTTGAATTCATCATATAAATGGAACGATGCTGAAGGAGGTGATTTCTTAGGATAGTAATAAAAGTTTTGCACGAAAGTATTGGTGAGTAAGAGATACTGATTGATCTGGTTGTGGAGGAAATCGGTGAGGCCTACATTCTCGATCAAAGAATAAAAGTCTTTATAAATCCCGGCTTCTCTCAAAAAATTATTGCATGGCCATTCACACGGCCGTACTTCCGCTATGCGAGGAAGATTATACTTGACATTTTCCTTCTATTTAGCTTGTTTTTCCTAGGAGCCTTGGCTAGAAGAGCCCCTCAGAAATCTCCTTAACATTTTCTGAAAATTTCTGAAATTTTAGTAACTTCAAAATAAAAGTGAATAAAACTAAACAAGATTGGTAGCAACTACTCCTACAAGTGCCTAGAGCCTATATTATGCATTAGAATTACTTGGGACCTCATAAATTTGACATGCAAGCTCAAGAATAGGGTCACCTATGTAGCAAAAATTTGCAATGAATAAAGCACTAGAACAAAAACTAATTGGACCAATGGAGGAGTCACATACCAAGCAACAATCTCCCAAAGCAGTTTTGTGAATGGAGCTTTGAGCAAGGAGATCAAAAATCGCAGCAAAATGAGCTAGAACTCGTGCTAAAGCTGGATGGGGATTCTTTTGGGGAAGAAGATGGAGTGTGTGGGTGCAGGAATAAGTGGAGGGGGGGCCACCATGGGCCCACAAGACAGGGGGGCGTGCCCAGGGGGTGTGGGCGCGCCCTCCACCCTCGTTGCCAGGTGCTTGCCCTCATGTAGTGTTTTCAATGCCTAAAATCCTCAAATATTCCATAAAAAATATACTAAATTTGCAGGGCATTTGGAGCACTTTTATTTTCGGGATATTTTTTATTGCACGGATAATTCAGAAAACAGACAAGTAATAGTATTTTTGCTTTATTTATTCTAAATAATAGAAAGTAAAAAGAGGGTACAGAAGGTTGTGCCTTCTAGTTTCATCCATCTCATGATCATCAAAATGAATCCACTAACAAGGTTGATCAAGTCTTGTTAACAAGCTCATTCCGAATAACATGGAACCGGAGAAATTTCGAATAACACTAGGTTACCTCAACGGGGATATGAATATCCCCAACAATAAGAATATCATACTTTTTCTTGACAGTAGGAAGAGGAAATTCAAAACCTCCAATAATGATAGTTGGAACTTTTGCGATAGAATTGATGCTATGAACTTGAGATTGTTTCCTCAGAAAGTGTACCGTATGCTCATTACCATTAACATGAAAAGTGACATTGCCTATATTGCAATCAATAACAGCCCTGCTACGTCTTGAGCTTGCGTTGGTTTTCCTTGAAGAGGAAAGGGTCATGTAGCAAAGTAGCGTAAGTATTTCCCTCAGTTTTTGAGAATCAAGGTATCAATCCAGTAGGAGGCTCCTCAAAAGTCCCACGCACCTACACAAACAAACAAAGAACTCGCAACCAACGCAATAAAGGGGTTGTCAATCCCTTCACGACCACTTGCGATAGTGAGATCTGATAGAGATAGTATGATAAGATAAATATATTTTTGGTATTTTATAATATAGATGCAAAAAGTAAAGATGCAAATAAAAGTAGATTGAAAGCAAATATGATAAAGGATAGACCCGGGGGCCATAGGTTTCACTAGAAGCTTCTCTCAAGATAGCATAAGTATTACGGTGGGTGAACAAATTACTGTCGAGCAATTGATAGAAAAGCGTATAATTATGAGATTATCTAGGCATGATCATGTATATAGGCATCACGTCCGCAAGAAGTAGACCGACACCTGCCTGCATCTACTACTATTACTCCACACATCAACCGACTCCTGCCTGCATCTAGAGTATTAAGTTCACAAAGAATAGAGTAACGCATTAAGCAAGATGACATGATGTGGAGGGATAAACTCAAGCAATATGATATAAACCCCATCTTTTTATCCTCGATAGCAACAATACAATACATGCCTTGCTGCCCCTGCTGTCATTGGGAAAGGACACCGCAAGATTGAACTCAAAGCTAAGCAGTTCTCCCATGGCAAGAAAGATCAATCTAGTAGGCCAAACCAAACTGATAATTGGAAGAGACTTGCAAAGATAACTCAATCATACATAAAAGAATTCATAGGAGATTCAAATATTTCTCATAGATAAACTTGATCATAAACCCACAATTCATTGGATCTCGACAAACACACCGCAAAAAGAGTTTACATCGAATAGATCTCCACAAGAGAGGGGGAGAACATTGTATTGAGATCCAAAAAGAGAGAAGAAGCCATCTAGTTAATAACTATGGACCCGAAGGTCTGTGGTAAAATACTCACAACTCATCGGAGGGGCTATGGTGTTGATGTAGAAGCCCTCCGTGGTCCATTCCTCCTCCGGCGGAGCACCGACGAAGGCTCCAAGATGGGATCTCGTGGATACAGAAGGTTACAACGGTGGAAATTGTGTTTCATTGGCTCCTTGGATGTTTTCGAGGTACGTAGGTATATATAGGAGGAAGAAGTACGTCGGTGGCCGCCCGAGGGGCCCACGAGACAAGGTGGCGTTCCTTGTAGGTGTGGGCCCGCCCTCCACACTCGTGGGCGCCTCTGTCGCTTCTTGACTTGCACTCCAAGTCCTATGGATCACGTTCGTTCCAAAAATCATGCTCCCGAAGGTTTCATTCCGTTTGGACTCCGTTTGATATTCCTTTTCTTCGAAATACTAAAATAGGCAAAAAAACAGCAATACGGGCTGGGACTCCGGTTAGTAGGTTAGTTCCAAAAATGATATAAAGGTGTAAAATAAATCCCATAAACATCCAAAAGGGGTAATATAATAGCATGGAACAATCAAAAATTATAGATACGTTGGAGACGTATCAAGCATCCCCAAGCTTAATTCCTGCTCGTTCTCGAGTAGGTAAATGATAAAAACAGAATTTTTGATGTGAATGCTACCTAGCATAATTCTCAATGTAATTTTTTTTATGATGGCATGAATGTTCAGATCCAAATGATTCAAAATAAAAGTTCATATTGATAAAAGAAATAGTAACACTTCAAGCATACTAATCAAAGTAATCATGTCTTCTCAAAATAACATGGCAAAAGAAAGTTCATCCCTACAAAATCATATAGTTAGGCCATGCTTCATTTTCATCACACAAAGATGTTCCCAACTTCTATACCCCGATGACAAGCCAAGCAATTGTTTCGTACTTAAATAATCTCAAACTTTTTCAACCTTCACGCAATACATGAGCGTGAGCCATTGATATAGCACTATGGGTGGAATAGAATACACTAGTAGAAAAGAGGGCTTTGGTCCAGGCCGGGTTAGCCCATTAGTCCTGGTTCAGTCCAGAATCGGGACCCATGGGGGCATTGGTCCCGGTTCGTGAGCCCAGGGGGCCGGCCGGGCCACGTGGGCCATTTGTCCCGGTTCGTGTGGACCTTTTAGTCCCTGTTGGTGCCACAAACCGGGACTAAAGGGTGCGATGCCCATTAGTACCGGTTCGTGGCACCAACCGGCACTAAAGGTTAGACCTTTAGTCCCGGTTCGAGCCACCAACCGGTACTAATGGGGTTTGAGGCATTAGTACCGGTTCATGGCACGAACCGGTACTAAAGGTCCCATTTTCAAACTCTACCCCCTGGATCGCCTTTTCAGTTTAAAAAAATAAAAGAAAATGATGGAAATGTCAAAAAAATAAAAGGAAATAAGTTTCCCATGTGATATGTGGTCTAGTTGTTGGGAAAATTTGCAAATGTGAATTTCGACTTTATTTGCAAAATATCTCTGGAATTTGTAAAATGGGCATAACTTTTGCATACTAACTCGGATGAAATAGTTTTTCATATGAAAAATCATCTACTCGAAAAGTTACACCCGAATTTAACTGGGGGAACCGTGTTAAACATTTTCAAAATCCTCAAAAACCTAAAAGAAAAAAGTTACGGGGCTTTTAAGATCTGGATGCAAAAAAATTCAAAAAATTTCAAACTTACTAGTGGCGCACCGTTTGCTAGGTGCGCCACTAGTAACAGAAAAAAAATTCGAATTTGTTTTCGTGAATTGTTTTTCAAAATATGATACGTAATATATGAAAAAGGAAAAAAAGTTATGCTCAAATTTCAGTTTTTTTTGATTTTTTTAAATCTGGTCAAACTATGGTCAAACTACTTATTCAAGAAGTATTAGTGTTACTAAATAATTATTCAAGAATATTAGTGTTACTAAATAATTATTTCAGTTTTTTTGAATTTTGGTCAAATCTGGTCAAACTATGGTCAAACTGTGGTCAAACAATGGTCAAACTAATTATTCAAGAAATATTAGTGTTACTAAATATTAGTGTCAAACTATTTTTTAGAACAATAGTTTCAAACTCAAATAGTCAATGTGTGACTTCATGCTCAAGCTAAATTCCTGAGGTTAATAGGATTGACATCTTACTATTGTCAAGAAAACAACAAGTGCAGATTTGGAAACGAGGGAGAATACAACCAGGAAGTTAAGCATGCTCAGGTTGGAGTAGTGAGAGGATGGGTGACCGTCCGGGAAGTTAGATGATGAGGGGTGCGTAGAGGTTAAATTGAGCAGTGATGAAGGGTGATTAGAGATGAGAGGTTAAAATAATTTAGAAATTTGAAAATCAAAAAAATAATTCCAAAAAAAATCATAAAATTTCCTTTAGTACCGGTTGGTGTTACCAACCGGGACTAAAGGTGGACCTCCAGGCAGCGGCAAGAACCGGGACTAAAGGGGGAGGCTTTAGTAACGACCCTTTAGTCCCGGTTCCAGAACCGGGACTAAAGGCCCTTATGAACCGGGACTAAAAGCCCTTTTTCTACTAGTGATATGATAATGGGGATTGTGTGGAGAAGACAAAAAAAGAGAAAGTCTCAAATTGACGAGGATAATCAATGGGCTATGGAGATGCCCATCAATTGATGTCAACATGAGGAGTAGGGATTGCCATGCAACAGATGCACTAGAGCTATAAATGAATGCTCAACAAAAGGAAACTAGTGGGTGTCATCCAACTTGCTTGCTCACGAAGACCTAGGGCATTTGAGGAAGCCCATCGTAGGAATATACAAGCCAAGTTCTATAATGAAAAATTCTCACTAGTATGAAAAAGACAACCTATGAGACTCACTATATGAAAAACAAGGTGCTACTTTGAAGCACAATATATGAGACTCACTACATGAAGAACAAGGTGCTACTTTGAAGCACAAGTGTGGAAAAAGAGATAGTAACCTTGCCCCCTTTTTTATTTTCTTCTTTTTTCTTTTTTTCCCTTTTTTGGGCCATGCTCTAATAATGATGATCATCACACTTTTATTGATTACAACATATGAATTACAACTCGAAACTAGAACAAGATATGACTCTATATGAATGCCTCCGAAGGTGTACCGGGATGGTGGAATGAATCAAGAGTGACATGTATGAAAATTATGCATGGTGGCTTTGCCACAAATACGATGTCAATTACATGATCTGCAATGACAATATGACAAAAGTAAAGTATGTCATGATGATGATGAACGGAACGGTGGAAAGTTGCATGGCAATATATCTCGGAATGGCTATGGAAATGCCATAACAGGTAGGTATGGTGGCTGTTTTGAGGAAGATATAAGGAGGTTTATGTGTGATAGAGCATATCGTATCACGAGTTTTGGATGCACCGACGAAGTTTGCGCCAACTCTCGAGGTGAGAAAGGGCAATGCACGGTACCTAAGAGGCTAGCAATGGTGGAAAGGTAAAAGTGCGTACAATCCATGGACTCAACATTAGTCAAAGAACTCATATACTTATTGCAAAAATTGAGAAGTCATCAAAAATCAAGCACTACGCGCATGCTCCTAGGGGGATAGATTGGTAGGAAAAGACCATCGCTCGTCCCCGATTGCCACTCATAAGGATGCACAAGCCAGGTACACTTCATGTTTCAAATTTGTTACACAACTTTAACCATACGTGCATGCTACAGGACTTGCTAACTTCAACACAAGCATTCTTTAAATTCATAATCACCCAACTAGCATGACTTTAATATCACTACCTCCATATCTTAAAACAATTATCAAGTATCAAATTGATCATAGCATCCAATTCACTTCCTATGATAGTTTTTATTATACCCAACTTGGATGCCTACCATTCTAGGACCAATTTATAACCATAGCAAATACCATGCTGTTCTAAAAGACTCTCAAAATAATATAAGTGAAGCATGAGAGACTAGCAATTTCTACAAAAATAAGTCACCATCGTGCTCTAAAAGATATAAGTGAAGCGCTAGAGCAAAAACTATCAAGCTCAAAAGATATAAGTGAAGAACATAGAGTATTCTAGCAAATTCTAATCAAGTAGGCTTCTCCCAAAAGGTGTGTACAGAAAGGATGATTGTGGTAAACTAAAAATCAAAGACTAATATCGTACACAATGCTCCAAGCAAAACACATATCATGTGGCAAATAAAAATATAGCTCCAAGTAAAGTTACCAATGAACGAAGACGAAAGAGGGGATGCCTTCCCGGGGCATCCCCAAGCTTACACTTTTGGCTATTCTTGAATATCTTGGGGTGCCAAGGGCATCCCCAATCTTAGGATCTTGCCACTCCTTATTCCATAGCCCATAAAATCTTTACCCAAAACTTGAAAACTTCACAACACAAAACTCAACAGGAAATCTTATAAGCTCCGTTAGTGAAAGAAAACAAAACCACCACATAAGGTACTGTAATGAACTCATTCTTTATTTATTTTGGTGTTAAACCTACTGTATTCCAACTTATCTATGGTTTATAAACTATTTTACTAGCCATAGATGCATCAAAATAAGCAAACAACACACGAAAAACAGAATCTGTCAAAAACAGAACAGTCTCTAGCAATCTGTAACTAACGCAAACTTCTAGAACTCTAAAAATCCTACCAAAATAGGAAGTCCTGGAAAATTTGTTTATTGATCAGCAGCAAAAATAGTAAATGCAAAATCACGTTTTTCTGATTTAAAAAAATTAAATTCGTGCGTGCAAAGTTTCTGTTTTTCAGCAGAATCAAATAAACTATCATCGTAGGTTATCCTATAGGTTCTACTTGGCACAAACACTAATTAAAACAAAAAAAAACACATCTAAATAGAAGGTAGATGCAAGTTTTATTACTAAACAGGAACAAAAACAAAAAAACAAATAAAATTGGGTTGGCTCCCAACTAGCGCTATCGTTTAACGCCCCTAGCTAGGCATAAAAGCGAATATAGATCTAAGTAGTGCCATCTTTGGCAGTCGGAAAGAAAAGAGAAAATTTCCTTTCTATTGAATTCATCCTTCTATTTTGGGAAAGCACATTGCCATTAAAGGAGGAAGTAAGATTAAGCACGTTACGGAAATTTGCATCTAAACTAGACTTCATCTCTTTGATAATTTCGTTTTGATAAAAGCATAAGAGGGTGGTAGATTCAACCTTATCATTCATCGGGTGCCCAAATATAGTTTTCATTCTTCCATAGGTATCTATAGCATCCCCTTCAAGAAAACCTTCTTCAAAAATAGAATCTAGAACTTGCTTGAAAGAAGCGGGCAAGCCAACATAGAAACTTTTTAAGTAAACCTCAATTGATATTGTGGTACATAGCTAGCCCGAATCCTTAATAACCTATCCCAAGCATCTTTTAAAGACTCATCAAGTAAATAACGAACAATTCAGAGTCATCTTCATCAAAATTATTTAAGCTCTCATTGGTGACCCCGGTGGGTCTTTCTATAGCATCATTGTTCATGAGCTCAGAGAGGATAGAGGGGCTACCCAAGGTACTAGAACCCTGAAAAGGACCCTTAGATCTTTTTGATTCGGCCATGGCAACGGGAAGGCAAACGGAAGAGAGAGAGAGGTTGGGAAAGAGAGGGCAAATAAAATGGCAACGGTGAAGTGGGGGAGAGGAAAACGAGAAGCAAATGGTAAATAATGTAAATGCGAGGGAGATGAGTTTGTGATGGGTACTTGGTATGTCTTGACTTGAGCGAAGACCTCCCCGGCAACAGCGTCATAAATCCTTCTTGCTATGTCTTGAGCTTGCATTGGTTTTCCTTGAAGAGGAAAGGGTGATGCAGCAAAGTAGCGTAAGTATTTCCCTCAGTTTTTGAGGACCAAGGTATCAATCCAGTAGGAGGCTCCTCAAAAGTCCCACGCACCTACACAAACAAACAAAGGACTCGCAACCAATGCAGTAAAGGGGTTGTCAATCCCCTCACGGCCACTTGCAAAAGTGAGATCTGATAGAGATAGAATGATAAGACAAATATATTTTTGGTATTTTATAATATAGATGCAAAAAGTAAAGATGCAAATAAAAGTAGATTGAAAGCAAATAAGATAAAGGATAGACCCGGGGGCCATAGGTTTCACTAGAGGCTTCTCTCAAGATAGCATAAGTATTACGGTAGGTGAACAAATTACTGTCGAGCAATTTATAGACAAGCGAATAATTATGAGATTATCTAGGCATGATCATGTATATAGGCATCACGTCCGCAAGAAGTAGACCGACTCCTACCTGCATCTACTATTATTACTCCACACATCGACCGACTCCTGCCTGCATCTACAGTATTAAGTTCATAAAGAACAGAGTAACGCATTAAGCAAGATGACATGATGTAGAGGGATAAACTCAAGCAATATGATATAAACCCCATCTTTTTATCCTCGATGGCAACAATAGAATACGTGCCTTGCTGCCCCTACTGGCACTGGGAAAGGACACCGCAAGATTGAACCCAAAGCTAAGCATTTCTCCCATGGCAAGAAAGATCAATCTAGTAGGCCAAACCAAACTGATAATTGCAAGAGACTTGGAAAGATAACTCAATCATACATAAAGAATTCAGAGGAGATTCAAATATTTCTCATAGATAAACTTGATCATAAACCCACAATTCATCGGATCTCGACAAACACACCACAAAAAGAGTTTACATCGAATAGATCTCCACAAGAGAGGGGGAGAACATTGTATTGAGATCCAAAAAGAGAGAAGAAGCCATCTAGCTAATAACTATGGACCCGAAGGTCTGTGGTAAACTACTCACAACTCATCGAAGGGGCTATGATGTTGATGTAGAAGCCCTCCGTGGTCGATTCCCCCTCCGGCGGAGCGCCGGCGAAGGCTCCAAGATGGGATCTCGCGGATACAGAAGGTTACGGCGGTGGAAATTGTGTTTCATTGGCTCCCTGGATGTTTTCGGGGTACGTAGGTATGTATAGGAGGAAGAAGTACATCAGTGGCCACCCGTGGGGCCCACGAGACAGGGGGCGCGCCTTGTAGGGGTGGGCGCGCCCTGCACCCTCGTGGCCGCCTCGATCGCTTCTTGACTTGCACTCCAAGTCCTCTGGATCACGTTCGTTCCAAAAATCACGCTCCCGAAGGTTTCATTCCGTTTGGACTCCGTTTGATATTCCTTTTCTTCGAAATACTGAAATAGGCAAAAAAACAGCAATACAGGCTGGGCCTCCGGTTAGTAGGTTAGTCCCAAAAATGATATAAATGTGTAAAATAAAGCCCATAAACATCCAAAATGGGTAATATAATAGCATGGAAAAATAAAAAATTATAGATACGTTGGAGACATATCAAGCCCCTGCAGTATTCAAAAAGGGTCTACCAAGGATAATCGACATACTATCGTCCTCGGGAATATTAAGAACAACAAAGTCCGTTAAGATAGTGACATTTGCAACCACAACAGGCACATCCTCGCAAATACCGACATGTATAGCAGTTGATTTATCGGCCATTTGCAAAAATATTTCAGTAGGTGTCGACTTATACAATTCAAGTCTACGATATAAAGAGAGAGGTATAACACTAACACCGGCTCCAAGATCACATAAAGCAGTTTTAACATAGTTTCTTTTAATGGAGCATGGTATGGTTGGTACCCCTGGATCTCCAAATTTCTTTGGTATCCCACCCTTAAAAGTATAATTAGCAAGCATGGTGGAAATTTCAGCTTCTGGTATCTTTCTTTTATTTGTAATGACATCCTTCATATACTTAGCATAATGATTTACTTTAAGCTTATCAGTTAAGTGCATACGTAAGAATATAGGTCTAATCATTTCAGCAAAGCACTCAAAATCCTCATCATCCTTTGTCTTGGATGGTTTAGGAGGAAAGGGCATGGGTTTCTGAACCCATGGTTCTCTTTCTCTACCGTGCTTCCTAGCAACAAAATCTCTCTTATCATAATGTTGATTCTTTGATTGTGGGTTATCAAGATCAATAGCAGGTCTAACCTCTACTTCATTATTTTTGCTAGGTTGAGCATCAACATGAACATTATCATTAACGTTATCACTTAGTTCATGTTCATCACCTGATTGTGTTTCAGCATTAGAAATAGAAATATCATTGGGATTCTCAGGTGTGTCTACAACAACTTCACTAGAAGCAAGCAAAGTCCTATCGTATTTCTTTTTCTTCTTTTTGGAAGAACTAGGTGCCTCTAAATTATTCCTCTGAGAATCTTGCTCGATTCTCTTAGGGTGGCCTTCAGGATACATAGGTTCCTGAGTCATTCTACTAGTTCTAGTAGCCACTCTAACAGAAAAATCATATTTATTATTTAGTTCATGAAGCAAATCACATTGAGCTTTAAGTACTTGCTCAGCTTGAGTGGTAACCATAGAAGCATATTTGCTAATGAGTTTAAGTTCACCTTTAACTCTAGCCATATAATCACTCAAGAGTCCTATTTCGAAAGCATTATTCTATAATTCTCTACCAACGTAAGCATTAAAACTCTCTTGCCTAGCCATAAAGTCATCAAATTCATCTAAGCATGGGCTATGAAATTTAGTAGACGGGATTCCAACTTTATCATATCTATGGAGAGAATTTACCTTTACTACCTGTGTCGGGTTATCAAGACAATGTGGTTCTTCAACAAGTGGTATATTAAGAACATGTATTTCTTCAATAGGTGGTAAATTCTTAACATCTTCAGCTTTAATACCTTTTTCTTTCATTGATTTCTTTGCCTCTTGCATATCTTCAGGACAGAGAAATAGAACACCTCTCTTTTTCGGATTTGGTTTAGGAATAGGCTCAGGAGTTGGCTCAATTGGTTCAGGAATTGCCTCAGGAAGTGGCTCAGGAAGAGTCCAATTATTTTCATTAGTCAACATATTATTCAATAGTAATTCAGCTTGGTCGACTGTTCTTTCCCTGAAAACACAACCAACACAACTATCCAAGTAGTCCTTGGAAGCATCGGTTAGTCCATTATAAAAGATATCAAGTATTTCATTTTTCTTAAGAGGATGAAAAGGCAAAACATTAAGTAATCGGAGAAGCCTCCCCCAAGCTTGTGGGAGACTCTCTTCTTTGATTTGCACAAAATTATATATTTCCCGCAAGGCAGCTTGTTTCTTATGAGCAGGGAAATATTTAGCAGAGAAGTAATAAATAATATCCCGGGGACTATGCACACAACTAGGATCAAGAGAATTAAACCAAGTCTTAGCATCACCCTATAATGAGAACGGAAATATCTTAAGGATATAATAATAGCGAGACTTCTCATCAGTAGTAAACAGGGTGGCTATATCATTCAACTTGGTAAGATGTGCCACAATAGTTTCAGATTCAAGGCCATAAAAAGGATCAGATTCAACCAAAGTAATTATTTTAGGATCAACAGAGAATTCATAATCCTTATCAGTAACACAGATAGGTGAAGTAGCAAAAGCGGGGTCAGGTTTCATTTTAGCATTAAGAGATTGCTGCTTCCATTTAGCTATTAACTTTTTAAGATCATATCTATCTTTGCAAGCAAAGATAGCTCTAGCAGCTTCCTCATTCATAACATAACCCTCAGGAACAACAGGTAATTCATAATCAGGGGGAGAACTTTCATCATCACTATCATCAATAATAGCATCTTCAATAATTTCAATCTCTCTAACCCTAGCAAGTTGTTCATCAAGAAATTCACCTAATGGCACAGTAGTATCACGCACAGAAGTAGTTTCATCATAAGTATCATGCATAGTAGAAGTGGCATCATCAATAACATGCGACATATCAGAATTCATAGCAGTAGCAGGTTTAGGTGTCGCAATCTTACTAATAACAGAAGGAGAATCTAGTGCAGAGCTAGATGGCAGTTCCTTACCTCCCCTCGTAGTTGAGGGAAAAATCTTGGTTCTTTCGTCTTTCAAGTTCCTTATAGTGATCAACAGATATAAATCCCAAGTGACCCAAAGAATAGAGCTATGCTCCCCGACAACGGCGCCAGAAATTAGTGTTGATAACCCACAAGTGTAGGGGATCGCAACAGCTTTCGAGGGTAGAGTATTCAACCCAAATTTATTGATTCGACACAAGGGGAGCCAAAGAATATTCTCAAGTATTAGCAGTTGAGTTGTCAATTCAACCACACCTAGATAACTTAGTATCTGCAGCAAAGTATTTAGTAGCAAAGTAGTATGATAGTAATGGTAACAGTGGCAAAAGTAAAGATAATAGTTTTGTAGTAGTTGTAACAGTAGCAACGGAAAAGTAAATAAGCGAAGAACAATATGTGAAAAGCTCGTAGGCATTGGATCTGTGATGGATAATTATGTTGGATGCGATTCCTCATGTAATAGCTATAACATAGGGTGACACAGAACTAGCTCCAATTCATCAATGTAATGTAGGCATGTATTCCGAATATAGTCATACGTGCTTATGGGAAAGAACTTGCATGACATCTTTTGTCCTACCCTCCCATGGCAGCGGGGTCCTAGTGGAAACTAAGGGATATTAAGGCCTCCTTTTAATAGATAACCGGAACAAAGCATTAGCACATAGTGAATACATGAACTCCTCAAACTATGGTCATCACCGAGAAGTATCCCGATTATTGTCACTTCGGGGTTGTCGGATCATAACACATAATAGGTGACTATAGACTTGCAAGATAGGATCAAGAACACACATATATTCTTGACAACATAATAGGTTCAGATCTAATCATGGCACTCGGGCCCTAGTGACAAGTATTAAGCATAGCAAAGTCATAGCAACATCAATCTCAGAACATAATGGATACTAGGGATCAAACCTTAACAAAACTAACTTGATTACATGGTAAATCTCATCCAATCCATCACCGTCTAGCAAGCCTACGATGGAATTACTCACGCACGGCGGTGAGCATCATGAAATTGGTGATGGAGGATGGTTGATGATGACGACTGCGATGAATCCCTCTCTCCGGAGCCCCGACGGACTCCACATCAGCCCTCCCGAGAGAGATTAGGGCTTGGCGGCGGCTCCGTATCGTAAAACATGATGAAACTTTCTCTTTGATTTTTTCCTCCGTGAAACGGAATATATGGAGTTGGAGTTGAGGTCAGTGGAGCGTCAGGGGGCCCACGAGACAGGGGGCGCGCCCAAGGGGGGAGGGCGCGCCCCCACCCTCGTGGACAGGGTGTGGGCCCCCTAGCCTCGATTCTTTCGCCAGTATTTTTTATACTTTCCAAAACATATCTCCTGGTATTTTCAAGTCATTCCGAGAACTTTTGTTTTCTTCACAATAAACAACACCATGGTAGTTCTGCTGAAAACAGCACCAGTACGGGTTAGTTCCATTCAAATCATGCAAGTTAGAGTCCAAAACAAGGGCAAAAGTGTTTGGAAAAGTAGATACATTGGAGACGTATCAGGCCTGCATTTATTTAAAGCAACCCCATGACAGAAGTAAAAAGGTTTCATGACCAAAGGAAACTCTATGCTCAGATCCATTGGATACCACTGTAGATATGAGAAAATTCACGTCAGTAAAAAGATTTGGTATGTGAGCAAAAATCCGTCAGAATTTGTGGAAAGATGAAGGAAACCACCCCAGAGCAAGGTAAAGTTGATCATCTGAAATCCTTGTGGGAACAATAAATAAAGGAAAAAGGATACCCGAGTTGGAAACGGTGTCCTCAAGTCATACTTGTCCCCTGAGCAACCAAATCTCGAGGACGAGATTTCTTTAAGGGGGGGAGGTTTGTAACAGCCAGGATTTTGGCCATTTCCTTTTTCTTCCGATTTATTTGGTTTTTGCTCTGTTTTTCTTTTCGGAGTGGTTCTGTGGCCTTGCCACCTGGGAAATCATCCTCATTTCTCCTCCCAAGTGGCTCATCATTCTCAAAACCTTGCCAAGATCATGTCACTTCACTCCTTGACCAACCCTAAAACCTTTTTCTAGGGAAAATTCCTTTTTCATTGAAGGAATAACCCTATCTGCCCTAGGTTGTGAAGCAACCTATATTTCTGTCCATTAAAAAATCCCCAAATAATTCTATAATTCCTTTGGGTCATATATAGCTCAACTATGCCCAAACCTTGCCTTGGTCAGTTCAAAAATAGTTCCCCAATAATTATTCTTCTATTATGCCCTGAATGGCACTTTCTGAAGGAAGTGTCATTTATATTTCTCCTAGTGGATCCAAACATTTTTGGGCATGTTTATATGTCTAAATAATTTCCCCATGCACAAGTTCAAATTTATTTGCCTAGCCAATCTTCGTCAGTGAATTTTCAAAGTTTCTGTCAAATAGAAGGCTTTGTGAAGGAAGTACTAGCTAGGAGTACCCAAATGGTTTGAACTTTTGCACACTCCTTAATGTGCTCATATTAAACCCCTCCACCCATTTTCAGCCCCATCCAATCATCTATGTGAGCACAGGACCAAATCTTTGATTCTGGCAATATTTTCAGGTTGTGAAGCAAGTATATTTTATATTGCTTCAAAAATCCTGATAAATTACTAGATCATTCTTATACCCATAAAACATCTCTCCACCCAATTTGGCATCATGTCATCAATCCATTTGACCACAAAAATTATTCCAAGTTTCTGGACAGAAATGATGTTTGCGAAGCAAGTTCCCCGAGCCGTCCGAGCACTCCAGCAGCCTTCCCCAAGTTCCTCGGCCTCCCTCGCCACGCCTATATATAGCTCTTCCCCGAGCCGTCCGAGCACTCCAGCAGCCTTCCCCGCGTCTTCGCCGTTCCCCTGGACCCCTCTCCCCCTCCGGCAGCTTGCTCACCGACGCAAACCGCCGTGTGCCCACGGGTGTACAGTGGCGTGTGGCTCGGTTCGTCACCGTCATCTTCCTCCCTGCGTCCCTCGACCTCTTCTACCCTATAAGCTTATGCCCAATGCCTCCCCCGTCGCCTTCCCTGAGCTCATGGGCGAGCACACGCGTCCGCGGTGCCGGACACGCATCCGCGGCACCGGACACGCATCCGCGATGATGCCAGCTCGGCCTCCCTCGCCCCGCCTATATATTGCCCTTCCCCGATCCGTCCGAGCACTCTAGCAGCCTTGCCCCTCTCCCTGGACCTCCCCTAGCCTCTCAGTTAAGCTCGAGGATCTCTCGTTGCCGTCCATTGCCGCCATGGCCGCCGCACGGCCTCGGCTAAATTTGCGCCAACTGAAGATCTCCGCGCTCTCCTACCACCACCAGAGGAGTCTCCTCGACCCTCTAATCCTCCCCACCTCTTCGTTTCTCCTCCGGAGCAACCACATCGCCAGCATCCATCTCGGCCGACGACCTCGCCCGCCATTCTCTCACCGATCACCACTCCGGGCATCTCCATTGGTCTTGCATCCCTGTAATGGAGGCGCGGCAGCCTCCTGAGTTCTCCGGTGGTCACGGCGTCTCAAATGGTGTCTGGAGCTAGCCGGAATCCCGCCGGCGCCATCGACCCAGTCCCTATCCAGCGAGCAAGCACGGGGAAGAAGAAGGAGGAGGCGGTGGAGGGAGTTGAACAGCGCGTGGACCCCGCAGGCCCCAGGCGTCAGCGACCCAGAGGCCGGCCCCACCCCTGCCACGTGGATAAGTGGCGGTCCTCGCCAGGAAGTCTCACGTGTTGACTAGCCCCGCCACGTCAGATAAGTGAAAGCGTATTTCCATTTTACGTTTTCACTAACCGAAAGCGTATTTCTAACTTTACGTTTCTGCCTTATCCACTCAGGGACCCGACTATGAATATTATTTTTGCAGAAGAGTCCCTGAACTTTCAACCCCTCATAACTTTTTATTCGTAACTCTAAATGGGGTGAATCCAAAGCCTACTTCTTCATTTCGTCGAGCCCTTTCTGTTGTTGTCACTTTAATTATGTTTTAGAATACTGAAAATGACCATTATGCCCTTGCCCTTAATCAGCCCCCTCCGAGAGAGAACGATTTCTGGCGATTCATTTCCGCAAGCTTCTTGCACTTTCTCTAGGTGATTTCTTCCACCCCAGGCAAGCCACACCCTCCATTTGCATCACTGTAATGCAGTGACATGGTTTAATTCATTTTTAACTTGTTTAAAATATTGCTTTAGCAACATGACTCTGTGCATGGCATTTTCTCAGAGTATTATTTTGATCTTGCTGTTGCCATGCTATTGTTTGGATTACTAGGAGTTATGTTTGTAATTGATGAGTATCATTTTGCCATTGGAGTATTAGTGACTGGTATTATGATTGTTTCAGGATGATATATGTTAGTATATTTTTGGAGTATTACTTTGGATATCATGCTACCTTTGGATTATTAGTGGTTAGTATGATTATTTTCATGATGCTAGTTGATGTTCTGTTGCTTGGAGTATTATTTTAGGAGATGATGGTTACATGTGGATCTTAGCTGGATAGTTGTATTGTTGTTATTGGAGTAGTAGGATTATTGTTTCGGATTCATCATGATAGTAGTGTTATGCTATCCTCGGAGTATTTTGAGATGTCGATATTATGCTTGGATTATTTGTTGGATATTGCAATGACTTGGATTATAGTTTGATAGTTGACGTCGAAGTATCAGTTATCATGGTTATATTTTTGGGATAAATTCCGTCATTAAGTTGGTCAGGTGGCGCCAAACAGTACTTTTCCAGTGCAACCACATTTGTCGGTATGTGCCAGCCCTAATGCGGTCTATTGTCAGGCCTCTCGCCGGTACCTCCAACTAGGGAAGGTTATGGGCATGCTGTACCCTGGCCTGGTAAGCAGGCATAACCTTGTGAGCCCATTGTTATGTTTTTACGCGTGGGTCCCAGTGTGGATCAGGCCATGACGGTGGTCGTTGTGTCTTTGAGGTAGACACGGGGCCACCCATGACTTAGCCTAGAGGGGAGTGAGTCAGAGTGGCCGGAAGAGTGTCATGGCAGTAGAACGGTTTTGTCGGAACATCGTTGGTCCACCCGAATGGGAGTGCGAGGCCATGGGTTCTGTGGTGTGGGTATAGTGCGCTACCTCTGCAGAGTGTATGTTTAATCTATCGATAGCCGCGTCCTCGGTCATGGGCATGGGTTCGTACTAGGGTACACCGTTCGATCAACACTCACATGACGGAATGACTTATAGGTGATGGGTATGTGGATATTTGGAGCAGTATAGAGTGGCCAAGTATTGGTCGTGGTTGTGATCGCCGTAAGGATCACGGACCATTTATTGGTCATGGTTGTGGTCGTCGTAAGGATCACGGGCCATTTATTGGTCGTGGTTGTGATCGCCGTAAGGATCACGGGCCATTTATTGGTTGTGGTTGTGATCGCCGTAAGGATCACGGGCCAGATATTGGTCGTGGTTGTGACACTACTAGGAAACTGCTTATAGAAAGACGCTTACTAGCAGCGTGCTATATTGCCCCGCTACTAGTAAATATTTCTAACTGTGCCCCGTGAACAGACCATACTAGTAGCGCGGGCCATAAAACAATCGCTACTGCTAAGCAATAGTGATAGCGCAGGTAAAGTGTGTCACACCAATCTCCCACCTCCCACCCTCCCACACCGTGATCCACTCTGATCGAGCGCCCACCAACCGTCTCAGGCCGCTCCTGTACCACCCACCCCCCGATCTAGATCGATCGAGATCCCCCTTCCACCTCCTCTCCTCTGCCGTCCACCCCCTGGTTTGTCGGTGCACCGATGGGCGACCTGCTCAGTTCCCTCTCCTTCCTCATCAACATCAAGCTCGACTCCGTCGCTCTAGTTCGCCTGCCAAACTGGGCCCTGATCCGCATGGAGGGGGGAAGAAATGGCGGTGGTCCTTGCGTGGCTCAATGCCAAGGTCGTCGATCCCCTGCTGCAGGCGATACAAGGACAGGGGGGCCGACGGTTGGTTGCGCGTGATGGGAGAAGAGGATAGGAGGGGGCGGAGCCGTTGGTTGCGCTCGACCCCGCGGCATGCGGACCCTTTACATCGTCATCGTCATGGCCTGGAGCCAAGCCCAGGTGAGAGGCCTACTGATCTCTATGTCCCCAACTTCCTACTGGTCAATGCATCTTTGGTTTTGTTTTAATGGAGTTCTATTCTAGAAAACAGACACCGCCATCACCGACGCCACCACGGCCACCTGCTCGACGGATTGCAGAGGAGGATGATGACACCCATGGCCGCCTCGCTCGACCCCTCACTCACCATCGCCGCCGCCAGGCCGCGCCTCGCCGCTCCCCCGCCGTCCTCTTGCCGTTGCCGCGGGCGGGCTGTGCCGCGGCACCGTCCTCCAGCGGGGACGGCAGCGGCACGACAGGTTCTTGTGCCGCGCGGGATCCGCCGCCTCGGAGATGTATGTAATGCCTCCTTGCCTCTCTTTTTCCCTCTTCTCCTAATCTGTCAGTGTAATTTTGTGAGGACCTCGTCTCTGTAGATGAGAATGGGATGGGGGGGGGGGCAGAATCCTCCTCTTCTTCTTATGGAAGTCCCTTGTAGTAGCTGTATAATGACGATTGCACTAGATTGGTCGATCACGCCTCATGATTAGGAGGCCCATCACCATCACCATCTCTTTCCTAGATGAACAATGATGGCTGCGCTCTGCAGCCGTAGGCCGAGAACCGGCATCAGTATTGAACAAACATGTGCCACTGCCAATGGCGCCGAAAGCGCATAGAGGTATACCGCAGCTAATGGTAGCCCAGGTGAGAGCCCTACTGATTTCTATGTCCCCAGCTTCCTACTGGTCAATGCATCTTTGGTTTTGTTTTAATGGAGTTCTATTCAGCTTGTGTAATCAAACTGTTAGTCCCAAAAACAGTTTACTGAAGCTGCTACCACTTTGGTTCAGTTAAGACTTGGGAGTCTGAACTGTTGTGTTAGATATAAGTAGAAGTACACCTGTGAAAAAAAGATATAAGTAGAAGTAGTTGAATGCTAGCAAGTGGTCTGAAGCTAACTAGTTATTAGGAGAAAAACATTTTATAAACATGTATTCACACTCAACCTTGATTAGGAAATTATTGGTTTTGAACTGTCCATGATTTAGATGAATCCAGGTCTTCAACTAATCTATATGCCGCTAGTAGGAAACTTTGGAACTTGAAAACCCAAATCTGTTTCAGTCCTCCTAATTTAGCTTTATAGAGAAAACACTGATTTCTAATTGATTTAGCCTATTCTAATAGTTTTGAGTAAGTTCTTGGGGATGAGTCTATAAGTCTATTCAATGTTAAGCTCTACTTGATTGTAATTCATTTGCTCTAGCTTTCACAAAAAACTAATTATCTGGTACACTTTAGAACTATCCTGTGAACATTGATTGGCTGCAGATGAGCCATGTATCTCAGAAGTCTGAAGGATTGTTCATCATAGAAATGTTCAGTTGATAGATTTACGAGTTGTCCTGAATTCGGCGTCCATGACCAAACCTAGGTACCTACAAACTCCCCTCTGTTCTATTTTAGACCAACTATGTTTTTCTACTAGTCAAATAGACCGTAATACTAGTACCATTGTGTAGCTAGATAGGTCATTGTTGGTTCTGATGCTTATTGATTGACACACCAAGTGTTGTTACTGCTGATGATTACTAGTCCTACAATAATAATACATCTGCAACAAATAGTTAAATGGAAATGAAATGACAGTAATGGGAATAATGTTGGTAATACATCTGCTGTTGTTGATGCCTTCTTGCTTGCTTGAGAATGACCTGGGAATTACTTCTACTTGGCGCTCAACCTTTGCTTGTTGCAATTTGCCTCAAAAGCTTGGATTAAGAATCTGTAATAAGACTTGGTACTGCCTTCAAATTCCTTATCTCCTTTCACTTGTGGTCATGACTAGCACTGTATCCTTCTTAAGTTGGGTTTTCCCAAATTTCTAGGATTGGTCTGCTTGGTACTGCTTATAATTCATATATACTATGCTGCTGCTATATGCTTTTGTTTCTGCTATTGTTACTTACTGCTTTATAGGTTACTGTTATACTGTACTAACGCTCCAGGTTCTTTGTGAGTTCCTAGTAGCTGTCTTGGTTCATTGTTTAATTCTAGGATTTGTTAGTTCCTAGTAGGGAACACATGGACATGAAGCTGCAGCTGCGACGACGATATTGACATGGGGCTGCGGCGACGACGACGACAACGACAACATCATCACGGTGTTGCGGCGGCGGCGATGATGATAACATCGTCACAGTGCTGCGACGACGATGACATCAACGCCGGCTTGAGGAGTCGCCGACGCCGACGACCTATACACGTGGTGTATATTGTGTGTGTGTGTGTATATGTGTGTGTGTCTATATATATGTGTGTGTGTGT
>NC_041387.1:674152505-674172311 GCF_002162155.2 Triticum dicoccoides
GATTGATTGTATGCATAAGATGTACCTATTATGAAATGCATGTATGTCTAAAGTGAAATATGTAGATTTTTATTTTTTTGAATCCTAATTAGTTACTAGTAGCGTAGGTGTGTCGTAGATGAGCTACTACTATTCCTTTCGTAGTAGCGCGGGCTTGGAATAGTAGTAGCGCGGTGCATCAGTGCTAGTGGTATGTTTGTTTAGTAGTAGCATGGGGTAAAACACGCGCTACTACTAAAAAATAGTTGTAGCGTCATAGCAGTAGCACGGGAACCTACGCTACTGGTAGTCCAAAAACCAACGCTACTGCTAAGGTTTTTCCTAGTAGTGTGATCGCCGTAAGGATCACGGACCAGGTATTGGTCATGGTTGTGATCGCCGTAAGGATCACGGGCCAAATATTGGTCATGGCTGTGATCGCCGTAAGGATCACGGTTACAGTTTGGTTTTGATCACGAGGTGATCGAGATGGTATATTACTTGGCCGGTTAGCCAATAGAGATATGGTTATGGAGATCGGAGATGGTGATTTATCAGTATTGTAGTAGTTTCATATTATGCTTAGGAGTTACTATTATATCATGGTAGCTGTTAATTTTATTAACCTGCTTAATGATATGTTGTTGTCTTGCCTTGATGTTTATGGTTGTTGTGAGCTTGCAAGTACATTTAATGTACTGACCTGGCGTGTCATGCCAGATTGCAGGTGATGCCGTCATTGATTGATTGCTTGTCGTGGTTTCCGTTCGTGCGAGCTAGATCGTGTCCCAGCCGGAGTCCCTGCGGAGTGGAGTTCACCACCTTCGTCGTTGTTCTGTTGCTAGAAGATTTCCGCTGCTAAGAGTTGTTCCGCTGCTAGCATAGAGCAAGTGTAGTATCACAGGCCTAGTGTCGCCGTGCTGATGTGAACCTTTGTAACATCTGACCTTTGTATTATTATTCTTGTAATAAGAGCTGATTTGTTCTATGTCAAGCAGTGCCGTATTCCAGAGACTTCTCCTCGATCTCTGGGCTGGAATACGGGGCGTTCTGATTTCTCTGAGCCGGGGTGCTACAAATTTGTGTAAAATGGTATTTCTGTAATGCTATTCAAATTCTGGCCGAATTTCAAATTTGACCCAAAATTCAAAGTTGAAATTATTTAGTATGTGGTATTGATGTTACAATGCTTTCTCAAGTATTAGTCATATATAAGCATGTTAAGCAATCAATCCGAGCACTTATTGTTGATGTGAAACACTAGTCACAAAAAATGGGCTCCAAATGAGCTCTGAAGCTAGGCTAAACACCCCATTTGTAAGCAAAAGTTTTCGACCTTTTCTAAATGGGCCAAAAATCAATACTTGACATCTGGTGTGCAAATATAGGGTCCATGCCCAATATGAGATCGTTTGGATAAATTATGACATGCTTAGCCCTAAACCCTAGCTTGAATCCCATGCAACGTCGTTCATGATAGCTATGTTTTGCGAAGGGTTTTTCATGAAAATACCCATGGACCAAGTTTCTTATTTTTCCCAGCAACTCACTCACATAAAACGACGATGAGTGCAAGTTTCATATTTTTATGACTTCTTTTGAATTAGTTATGCTCAACCCTAGCCCTCAAAACCCCCTCAAAACCCCTCGAAAACGCACCCTGCCGCGCCACTAGATCTCTGTTAGTGGATGGCCTGGATCAGGCGTTAGGGCTACGTCACTAATCCATGTGAGGCTCTGTGATTGGCTGCAGTCGACAACGCTGGGTAACCCACTGCCTCAACTCTGGATTGCTGGATCACTGCGCATCCAACGATGTGGATTAGGATGCAGTGCTACACGTTAGGGATCTGCGCGCTATGCTCTGATTTGCTGGATTCAGAAACACATTTTTTGCGTTGCGGCGAGTGGGCCTGCTGTTGGGCTCTGGTGAAAGAAGCCCACCCTTTGGACCTTTGGACTAAACCACGCCTCCTCTAGCCAGGCCCTAGCCAGCAGGCTATGTTTCCATGCTCGATCAGAGCCTATGATGCATGCATGCACGGGCGGCACACGCACAGAAGAACGGGTCAGCATGACCCCTTGACCCCGGACCGATGGCACAGACGCCTGCACCTGTGAAATGTCGCATCGGGACTATTGATGCAGGGGCACCCCCCATTGATGCGCATCCTTTGGTTTCCCTTGCGTGTGTACACACTCCCGATGGCACCAAACGCCGCCCAGTCATTACTTCCACCCGGTGAAACCATTAAAAAAAACAAAAAACACGTCGCACTAGGGCTATTTAAGCCATACCTATCATCTTCCTCTGCCTCCTCATCCATACCCCAACCCCATCCTCTCACATTTGGCCCCATCTACCCTCCTTCTTCCTTCTTCTCCACAAAGTAGAGGGTCCCGAAGCCACCATGCAGTACAACGGCCCGACCTATCGCTACCCCCCACGGTGCCGGAGAGGCTCTATCCCACCAGCGTCGATGTAGAGAACACCCTTAGGGTGTGGGCGATCTCAAGGTGGAGGGGCGCAAGGGAGTTCACGCAGCTCTTCCTTTCGGCCGGCTACCGCCACCTCCCCCGTGGCTCTCCAAGTATGTTCCAGGTTGAGGAGGTCAATCACAATGGTGTTGTGGTTGTGCTCCTCGCTACATTAACCAAACCCTTCGATGCCTTCCACCTCCTCGGCCGAGTGTTTTGGTGTGGGCGAGTTTATTGCTTTCACCACCCACAACATCTTCACCGACTTCAACATCTTCCCCACCTACAACGGCATGCACACTCTCCCGTACCCCGTCGACAACCAGGAGTGAAGGGCGCCTGGAGGAGCGAGGTGGCGTTCGCCAAGAGGAGGAGAAGGAGAAGAACCCGTTTGGTGCCCCCGATCTATCTATCTATCTATCATTTTGGTATTTTAAGTTGTAATCGTTTATGTTTGTCTGCTACTATTATTAAGTTGTAAGGCTATGCTATCTATGTCGTGGAACTATCGGTTGTGCTATTATTTATATTGTTGTTGGGTTTCTTATTTTTATATTTTTGTTTCGTGCTATTATTTGTGGGTTGCTATGGGTTGTACCCATTTCGTGCTATTATTTGTGTGTTGCCTTGTGTTGCTACACCACATTCACCACGCCACACAAACGGGTTTCACAATGTTGGTCAAATCATGGGTCATGACCCACATACTCACAAAGTGTTCTATCTAGTTTTTGTTTTTTCTATCTAGTTGATATTGGTTAATTGATATATGTGCTTAATGTTCTATCTAGTTGACCCGTTACTAATACAAGGAAGATTCCACTATGGACATGCAAGAGTATGGGTACCCAATTGTTTTTGCGAAAATAAAAAAAATCATATATTGGTGTGCTGCATGTGGGCATGCATGTATCTAGGCCCTGGCTATTTAGGGCCACCCTAGCTATTAGGTGTAGGGTGCAATTTTATTTGTGCAAAAAATTATTGGATTAACTCAAATGCCCAAATAAATATTTCTGTGCTCCTAAAAATATTGGTTTGAATTTTACCTCTGGCCAATATTTTCAGAGCAAAACAGGAACATTTTCTTGGACCTATTTGAATCGAATTTTAACATGATCATTTCCAAAAATGATTTCTGAGGCTTTCACATATCCCCATTTAATTTGGGTTTCATGGAACCATAGACATGCATAAAAAGAATCACAACAAATATGTAAAGAAAAACAAAAAGGTACAATACATACGGCCCAATATTTATTTGACACAAAAAATTGGCTAAAGAAAAAACAAGTAAAGAAGTACATGTTTGTTAATTAAAGGTTTATTTGCCGAAGCAACATTTTATTTTGATTTAGCCGAAGCATTATTTTTAACATGGGTGCCTCTATGCTATAAAACTGGGCTGGTGCCCCTACATGGGTGGGCTTTTCTCAATTTGGGCCTGGTTATTTTCTCACGGGCCAACATCTATTCGGCAGCAAGATTTGTTGTTTCTGAATTCGGGGGTGTGCACTTTGTCAACGAAGAATAAGAACAGAGCATGAACACTGAATATTTCTGCTTTGATTCGGTTATAAGAACTTGGCATGGCGCACATATTGCATCCTATGCCCAGACAGTCCTAATGCCCCCTCTAATGACAGATGAATAGCAAGTAAAACATAAACAGAGCAATGACACTACAATAAAAAAAACCACCATGATATTTGTTTGTTTCAGCAAATTGATCATCCCCATTTGATTTTTCTTGATCTTCTTCAGTTCCTCGGTCAGTTGAGACTCCAAGTGCGGTTCAGCATTACGCGCATAGCTCGCCAACAGCATGACTCTGCCCGCCCCTCTGTCCGAGCTACCAAAATTCTCGATCTGCGGCACCCCACCCAAATTGAGCTCCCAGGTTGCGGCCCCCGCTCGAATCAACGTAGCCCTCGAACTGAATCCTCTCAACATAATCATCCATCCACTCGAAATGTGTGCATTTCTTCTGGATCTGAAAACAACAAAATTAACCCTAAATTCAAAATTCGAGGGGGAAAAACAAAATATGGAGAAATCGGAGCAAACGACAGTGAAAGAACGGGCTAAGAACTGAGATCTAACCTTGCCATCCCTTCCTGCCATTGATTTGCTCAAGCACTTCACAAATTCCCGCACAAGATTTCCATTCTCATTAGTCCTACTGACCCACCGTTTCAGAGGCTCTGGGCGTGGGCATGACGGGCACCTTGTGAGCGGCACTGGACCATACTGACGCCATTTTGAGTGCGTGGCTGAGGAGGTGGACATCTGGACTAGGTCGCCGAAGAAGAGGAAGAATGGGGAAAGGGGAAGCAATGGGCGGCGGCGGGCGGATGGGCACGCGCGAAGAGGTGGGTCCCGCGCTTACTGGACAAGTGATGGGTCCCGCGCTTACATGGATAAGTTGTGGGTCCAGCCCATAACAGCTAATGAGGGCATCAGTTCAGCTTAAGGTCCATGTCATGTGTGGGCTATTACTCGCTCAAAAGTGTCGCCCCAAAGCCATTTTGTCGAACAACGTCTCACTCCATCCAATTCCCACGAAAGATGTCATGTAGAAGCAATTGACCAAGTTTTAACGTGGTATCAGATTAGGTTCGATCGATTGCTTCCGCCTCATCCTGATCGCTGTCTCGCTCGCCCCGATGGCCGCCGCTTCGTCAACCTCCGTCGCTCTGGCCGCCGCCGGCCTCCCCGTTCTTGGCGTCTCAGCCACTGGTCCCTCTGGTCGCCGCCCAGGCCGGTGCTGCTCCACCTTCCTCGGTCTCCAGCGTGGCCGCGCCTCCAGTCCCGTACGGCGAGGCCACGGCTCCAGTGCCGTTTGGCGCTCGAACTCCCAGTCTTACACCGCCCGCTTCGCAGGCGTACGGGGGCGCGTATGGCATCCCGCCCGCTGCATCTAGCGTCCGGCCCGCAGCCCCATCCTGGTAGAACTACGGCGCGATGTATCCGATCAATTCTTGCGGCGTGATGCATCAGCACCAGCCAGCCCCAATGGATTCTTGCGGCGTGATGCATCAGCACCAGCCAGCTCCTATCGATTCTTGCGCTCAGCCGATGGATTCTTGCGGCGCTCAGCCGATCGGTTCCTACAGCGCTCAGCACCAGCAGCCCCCGCCTCCATAAGGTGCGTCTTCTGCGGCTACCTACAACGCATCTACGGCTGCTGCGACGCCCTACAGGCTACAGCACTCCATTGGCGATCTACGGAGGGTACCAGCCGGTTCCTCCTATCGCGCCGTATTATGATGCTTCCCCGGCATCGTATCCTGTTGGAATCAACCACGTAGTAGAAGTCCTGTCCGGTATGGACTAGGAGCAGTCACCAACTCGGTTTTGTAATAGGCTAGCAGCTAATATAAATACCTGTGTACCCCTACGTTGTACATACCAGATCAAAGCAATAAGAAAACACAGGTGCGACACGCACCTGTTGCCATCATCTTGCGTATTGTGTTCCGGTGACCTGGTTCGTGCTAGCTAGCTAGACAAGAGAATCCATCAAGCTGTGTGCTTGCCTGCTTAGCTCCAAGACGTGTGCATTGCCTGTTTGTACCTTCGCGTACACGCTGCCGTGGCCAAAGCATCGGTCAGTAAAGTTTGTCGAGACAGTACTTCGACGACTAGCGGCGGCCGGGATCATCGTCAACAATTGGTATCTAGAGCAAAGTTGATCTTCTAGTAACGGAGGATCATGTCAGACGACGAGAAGACCAAGCAGCTGGCGGAGTACGGTTAAAGTATTTGCTGCTCCGGCGAGTTCGTCGTACCCACGGTTTGATTGCGAGAACTTCGGGGTCTGGAAAGCCCTCATGGAGTGTGGTCTGCTGGAATTTTGTCCATTTTGGACCTAGCCCAATAGCAGGTTCAGAAATTCCTATAAATCCTAGAGGCCCACGCAGCCTATTCGTGCAAGGCAAGAGGTGGAACTAAAGTTTAGTCCCACCTTGCTAGTTTAGAGGGAGTTGGACCTCTTTATAAGGGAGGCTCCTTCCCCACTTGTATGAGCATGAGAACAAGAGGGACATCCATGCGCGCTCCTCCTCCGCCACGCCATGCCACGCCTCGACGCGACGCGACGCGGGTTGCGGGAATGAGCCGAGCCGATGTAAATTTTTGCCACGCACTACGGGTATACGAAAGGGCACGCGAAAGCTGAAACGTTTTGCTGTAGTGGAGATTGAATACGCACGGCGCACCTCTTCGGCTGCTGTCTGTTCGTTTCATCTCGCTCGGTCCCTTCAGCTCCCGGCGCTGCCCTCTCGCCTCCTTCTCTTGCGCCTATAAAAGGGAGGTCGCTCCTCTCAGCAAGACGCACCAGAATCTCTTCCTCCTCTCGCCACAAGTTCCTGAGCACTGCGCTGCTGCTACGTTCTTCCTCATCCCGGCTTGCGGCGTGCACCGCACGTCGGGACAGTAGGCCTCCGAGACCGCACCTTTTGAGTCCTGTACGGGAGAAGGGTGATAAGGTTTTTGGGGACCGCTCAGCGCGACTACTGGCTTCTTCATCACGGACGCCCCGGACTTGGACGACTACTTCCTCGACGACGACTTCTTCCCCGACGTCCACGACCTCCTCGACGACATGGCTGGCGAGGACATCGACCCCAAGTCCAGCACTTCTTCTGCTGCTGCCCCGTACGTGTTCGTCCTCTTTCCATTAGAGGTTCTGCTACAGTTCCTTGTTCTAGTGTTTGCCCTGGATATGTTAGACTCTATTTCATATATGCAACTTGCTATATTGTCTGCTCAAGATATGTTTAGTTACGATTCATATATGAAGATGTTGTTTACCTTCTCTTTGTCAAATCGCATGGCTTGTTTTATCACTGCTACACTACTAATGTTTTATCTAGTATTTCTGTTAATAAAATCACTCGATAAATTGCTCATATTTCCAACAATCCAAAAACCTTATTATAGGCAATTTACCCCGAGTGGTTTTGCTGCTTCCATGAGACCTTCTATGTTTGAGGGTATCCACTATAAGAGGTGGCGCATGAGAGCAGTCTTATGGTTTCAGACCATGAGCTGCTATGACGCCACTCTTGGCAAACCTGAAGGAGAGCAAGATGCCCAACAGGCACAAGCTTTTCAGAAAATGGATATCTTGTTTAAGGCTGCGCTCTTGAGTGTTCTTGGAGAGAACATAGTTGATGCTTATGCGTAAATTGATAATGGAAAAGATATGTGGGACGCACTTGAGGCCAAGTTTGGGGTCTCGGATGCCGGCACTGAGCTGTACATCATGGAGCAATTCTATGATTACAGGATGACTGAAGAGCACTCCGTGGTTGAGCAGGCTCATGAGATACAGTCATTTGCTAGAGAACTTGAGCACTTCAATTGCATGCTACCGGACAAGTTTGTTGCCGGGGGTATTATCACTAAGCTTCCTCCTTCATGGAGGAACTTTGCTACCTTACTGAAACATAAGAGACAGGAGTTTTCCGTTCCGGATCTCATTGGTACTCTTGATGTGGAAGAAAAGGCGAGAGCAAAGGACACACGTGCTCGAGGTATTGAGGGAGGATCTAGTGCCAATGTGGTACAGAAGCAGAACTTCCAGCCCCACAAGTTCAAGAACAAGGGCAAGTTTGATGGTAAAGAAAAGTTTGATGGGAAGAACAAGGTTGTGCAACACACGAACTTCAAGAAGAAGAATGGCAAGAAGAAAGGTGCTTGTCATGTGTGTGGAGATCCTGATCATTGGGCTCCTAGTTGCCCTAATCGCTATGACAAGCGTCATCCTGGGAAAGGCGGCAAGATCGCTAATGTTGTCATTGGAGACACTGACATGAAGGATGCTGGGTATGGTATATTTCCCACTATTCTTTCAGCATGTCATTCTCCTGACTGGTTGATTGACACGGGTGCTAATGTGCATGTATTCGTCTTATCAGACCGCAGGGACTTCAACCGTGCTGATGGGCAATGGTTCAAGTGTTTCTGTTCGTGGTGTTGGCACGGTCGATCTGAAGTTTACTTCGGGGAAGATCGTGCGGCTGAAGAACGTGCATTATGTCCCCTCCGTCAATAAAAATCTTGTTAGCGGATCTCTTCTGTGTAGAGATGGCTATAAGCTTGTCTTTGAGTCGAATAAATTTGTAATATCCAAGTATGGAACCTTTGTTGGTAAAGGCTATGAGTCAGGAGGCCTGTTTCGTTTATCCTTATCAGACGTTTGCAATAAAGTTGTTAATCATATTTGCAACAATAGTGAATCAAATGTGTGGCATTCACGACTTTGTCATGTTAACTTTGGTTGCATGTCGCGACTAGCGAAGTTGAACTTAATCCCTAGTTTCACCACTGTCAAGGGATCTAAGTGTCAAGTGTGTGTGCAAGCTAAGCAACCTCGTAAGTCTCACGTGACTGCGGAGACAAGAAATCTTGCACCACTAGAACTTATACATTCAGATCTATGTGAAATGAATGGTGTTTTGACAAAAGGTGGAAAGAAATATTTCATGACGTTAATTGACGACTCCACTAGATACTGCCGTGTGTATCTTCTAAAATCTAAGGATGAGGCTTTTAACTTTTTCAAGATCTATAAAGCTGAAGTTGAAAACCAACTTGATCGAAAAATCAAGAGGCTTAGGTCCGACCGTGGTGGAGAGTATTTTTCCAATGAATTTGATGCTTTTTGTGCGGAACATGGTATAATCCATGAGAGGACGCCTCCCTACTCACCTCAGTCAAATGGGGTGGCCGAAAGAAAGAACCGTACTCTAACTGATTTGGTTAACACCATGTTAGACACATCGGGTCTCTCCAAGGCATGGTGGGGGGAGGCGATATTGACTGCTTCTCATGTCCTAAACCGAGTTCCCACAAAGAACAAAGAGATAACTCCATTCGAGGAATGGGAGAAGAAAAGGTTAAAGCTCTCTTATCTGCGAACCTGGGGTTGTTTGGCGAAAGTCAATGTGCCAATCCCAAAGATGCGGAAGCTCGGACCAAAAACTGTGGATTGTGTTTTCCTGGGATATGCTTTTCATAGCATTGGTTATAGATTCTTGGTTGTAAAATCCGAGGTACCTGACATGCATGTCGGTACGATCATGGAGTCAAATGATGCGACTTTCTTTGAAGATATCTTTCCCATGAAGGATATGGCTACCTCATCTAATCAGGAGATGCCTACTTCATCGAATCAGGAACCAGTTACAATTACTGAACCTTCCATTTCGATGGAACACTTTGAAAGTCCTGTGGAGGAGAACAATGAAGTTCCTACTAGGAGCAAGAGACAGAGGACTGCTAAGTCTTTTGGTGATGATTTTCTTGTGTATCTCATAGATGACACTCCCAGTTCTATTTCAGAGGCCTATGCATCTGAAGATGCTGACTACTGGAAGGAAGCGGTTCGTAGCGAGATGGATTCCATCTTGATGAATGAAACTTGGGAGATAACTGATCGTCCTTATGGGTGCAAACCTATAGGATGCAAATAGGTATTCAAGAAGAAGCTTAGGCCTGATGGTACTATTGAAAAGTACAAGGCTTGGCTCGTGGCAAAGGGTTATACCCAAAAGGAAGGAGAAGACTTCTTTGATACTTACTCACCTGTGGCTCGACTAACCACTATTCGAGTTCTACTTTCACTAGCTGCCTCACATGATCTTCTCGTTCATCAAATGGATGTTAATACTGCTTTTCTAAATGGAGAGTTGGATGAGGAAATTTATATGGAACAGCCAGATGGGTTTGTAGTAGATGGTCAGGAAGGGAAAGTGTGCAAGTTGCTGAAGTCTTTGTATGGACTCAAGCAAGCACCCAAACAGTGGCATGAGAAATTCGAAAGAACTTTAACTGCTGCAGGCTTTGTTGTGAACGAAGCTGACAAATGTGTGTACTATCACCATGGTGGGGGCGAGGGAGTTATGCTTTGCTTGTATGTTGATGACATACTGATTTTCGAAACAAATCTGAATGTTATTAAGGAGGTCAAGGATTTTCTATCTCGCTGTTTTGAGATGAAGGATTTAGGAGTGGCTGATGTCATTCTGAACATCAAGTTGTTGAGAGATGATGATGGTGGGATTACATTGCTTCAATCTCACTATGTGGAAAAGATCTTGAGTCGCTTTGGCTATAGTGACTGCAAGCCCTCTCCAACACCATATGATGCTAGCGTGCTACTTCGAAAGAATCGAAGAATTGCTAGAGATCAGTTGAAGTATTCTCAGATTATTGGCTCGCTTATGTACTTAGCAAGTGCTACAAGACCTGACATCTCTTTTGCTATTAGCAAACTGAGTCAGTTTGTTTCAAAACCAGGAGATGTGCATTGGAAAGCTCTAGAGAGAGTTTTGCGTTATTTGAAAGGCACTGCGAATTATGGAATTCACTACACTGGGCATCCAAAGGTGCTTGAAGGGTATAGTGACTCAAACTGGATCTCAGATGCTGATGAGATAAAGGCCACGAGCGGTTATGTATTCACTCATGGAGGTGGCGCTGTTTCTTGGAAGTCTTGCAAGCAGACCATCTTAACGAGGTCAACCATGGAAGCAGAACTCACATCACTAGATATAGCTACGGTCGAAGCAGATTGGCTTCGCCGGCTCTTGAATGACTTGCCGGTTGTTAAGAAACCTGTACCGGGTATCCTTAAGAAACCTGTACCAGCTAAGGATAACATGAAGTCATCAAGACACGTTCAGAGAAGGTTAAAGTCTGTCAGGAAAATGAGAAACTCCGGAGTTATTGCATTGGATTATATCCAAACGTCTAAAAATCTGGTAGATCCTTTTACTAAGGGTCTATCACGTAATGTGATAGATAATGCATCGAGGGAGATGGGTATGAGACCCACAATATGAGTTGTTCACAGTGGTAACCTATTCTTTGTGATCGGAGATCCCGTGAATTAGATGTGGAAGACAAGCTGTTGGTCAACTGGGAGGAGAGTATTCCTACTGATAAAATACCACTCCATGAAGATGCAATACTCTCCTAATCTGCATGGCAGGTTGATGTATATCTTAATGTGTTCTAAGTGGCTCTTTGAAGCAGAGATGTTGTCCTGCAGAACATCTTTTGAAGAACGCACCTATATGAGTCTGATTGTTAAACGTCGCAATCTATGAGAGTAGGGTTCTCTCTAGTAAACTCATGAAAGGTCACGGAGTATGACGCATAAGCTCCACCCGCGGGGAAGACCCACGGTAGCCACGTATCGGTCAAGGCTTTATGTGAAGCTAGATTCGCAGAAAACTTGCAGTTCAAGGCCCAGTCCACTGTTCAAGTTGCTTACTAGTGTAGCATAGAGTTCTAGGTGGAAGTTCAACTTAACAGTCTCCACTGCAGTACCGGTATATAAAGCAGTGTTTTGGAACCAAAGGCAAATTTTGTGTGCCTCTGGGATCTGGTGGGGGATTGCTGGAATTTTGTCCATTTTGGGCCTAGCCCAATAGCAGTTTCAGTAATTCCTATAAATCCTAGAGGCCCACGCAGCCTATTCGTGCAAGGCAAGAGGTGGAACTAAAGTTTAGTCCCACCTTGCTAGTTTAGAGGGAGTTGGACCTCTTTATAAGGGAGGCTCCTTCCCCACTTGTATGAGCATGAGAACAAGAGGGACATCCACGCGCGCTCCTGCTCCACCGCCCGCCTCGCCACGCCACGCCACGCCTCGTCACGACGCGCCGCGGGTTGCGGGAATGAGCCGAGCCGATGTAAATTTTTGCCACGCACTACGGGTATACGAAAGGGCACGCGAAAGCTGAAACGTTTTGCTGTAGTGGAGATTGAATACGAACGGCGCACCTCTTCGGCTGCTGTCTATTCGTTTCATCTCCCTCGGTCCCTTAAGCTCCCGGCGCTGCCCTCTCGCCTCCTTCTCTTGCGCCTATAAAAGGGAGGTCGCTCCTCTCAGCAAAACGCACCAGAATCTCTTCCTCCTCTCGCCACAAGTTCCTGAGCACTACGCTGCTGCTACTTTCTTCCTCATCCCGGCTTGCAGCGTGCACCGCACGTCGGGATAGTAGGCCTCCGAGACCGCACCTTTTGAGTTCTGTACGGGAGAAGGGTGATAAGGTTTTTGGGGAGCGCTCAGCGCGACTACTGGCTTCTTCATCACGGACGCCCCGGACTTGGACGACTACTTCCCCGACGACGACTTCTTCCCCGACGTCCACGACCTCCTCGACGACATGGCTGGTGAGGACATCGACCCCAAGTCCAGCACTTCTGCTGCTGCTGCCCCGTACGTGTTCGTCCTCTTTCCATTAGAGGTTCTGCTACAGTTCCTTGTTCTAGTGTTTGCCCTGGATATGTTAGACTCTATTTCATATATGCAACTTACTATACTGTCTACTCAAGATATGTTTAGTTATGGTTCATATATGAAGATGTTGTTTACCTTCTCTTTGTCAAATCGCATGGCTTGTTTTATCGCTGCTACACTACTCATGTTTTATCTAGTATTTCTGTTAATAAAATCACTCGATAAATTGCTCATATTTCCATTATGGTCTCCGCTCCAAGGAGCTATGGGACACGGTGGATCCCGGAGGCGACGCGTTCAAGAAGGAGGGAGCCGAGCACCGAAAGGATCGGCAGGCGGCGGCGGCGCTTTATTCGGTGATGCCGATGGATGTCCTCCAACACCTGATCGCCATGATGTTCATGTTTTATAAGAAATGTTGGGGTATTATTAAAGGCGACTTGATGCCCATGTTCCAGGATCTATTTAATGGCCACCTTCAGCTTTTTAAGCTTAACTTTGGTACTATCACGTTGTTACCGAAGAAGGCGGAAGTGATTCGCATCAAGCAATTCAGGCCGATATGTTTGCTCAATGTGAGCTTCAAGATTTTCACAAAGGTTGGCACAAACCGTTTGACTCAGATTGCTCATTCTATGGTACAGCCAACCCAGACTGCCTTCATGCCAGGACGACACGTTCTCGAGGGGGTGGTCGTTCTTCATGAGACCTTGCACGAAATTCACTCAAAGAAACTCGATGGGGTGGTCTTCAAAGTGGATTTTGAAAAGGCATACGATAAAGTGAAATGGCCATTCTTACAGCAGGCCTTACGTATGAAAGGATTCGATGAGGCTTGGAGGAAGCAGGTCGAATCATTTGTACAAGGAGGCAATGTTGGCATCAAAGTAAATGACGATATTGGTCAATACTTCCAGACGCTAAAAGGATTGAGACAGGGAGATCCGATGTCTCCAATCCTTTTTAATGTGGTTGTTGATATGTTGGTTGTTCTTGTTAATAGAGCAAAACAGGACGACCAAGTAGGTGGTCGTATCCCACATCTGGTTGAGGGTGGGGTGTCCATTCTTCAATATGCCGATGATACAATCATTTTCATGGAACATGACCTTGTCAAGGCCAGAAATATGAAGTTAGTGCTTTGCCTTTTCGAACAGCTATCAGGGTTGAAGATTAATTTTAATAAAAGTGAGCTGTTTTGCTTTGGACGCGCCAAAGAAAAACAAGAAACTTACAAGTAGTTGTTCGGGTGTGAATTAGGCACGTTACCCTTCACGTATTTACGGATTCCGATTCATCACCGCAAACTCACTAATAAAGAGTGGAAATGTATTGAGGATCGGTTTGAAAAGAGACTGAGTTGCTGGAAGGGCAAACTAATGTCTTATGGAGGACGATTGGTGCTTATTAATTCTGTTCTCACAAGTATGCCCATGTTCCTCCTCTCTTTCTTTGAAGTCCCTGTTGGGGTACGGAGAAGATTGGATATTTATCGATCTAGATTCTTTTGGCAAATTGATGAGAACAAAAATAAATATAGATTGGCAAAATGTGATGTAATTTGCAGACCTAAGGATCAGGGAGGCTTGGGAATTGAAAATTTGGAGGTGAAAAATGGGTGTTTACTCAGCAAATGGTTGTATCGTTTATCGATAGAAGCTGATGGAGTTTGGGCTCAGCTTCTGCGTAACAAATATCTCTATGCCAAAACTCTAGCTCAGGTTACGGCCAAACCGTCTGACTCACCATTCTGGAAAGGGGTAATGAAGACAAAGGTAGCCTTCTTCAGCAGGACTAAGTTTATTGTCGGGAATGGAAGTGAGACTAGATTTTGGGAAGATACTTGGTTAGGTGACTCACCACTAGCCTTGCAGTATCCGTCCCTTTACAACATAGCACAACGGAAAGCGGTCTCCGTTGCTACAGTGCTGGGCTCTGTTCCTCTTAATATACAATTTAGGCGATCTGTTATTGGTGAGCGTTGGGATAGATGGTTACATCTTGTACGTAGGTTAATGGAGGTTAACCTTTCCGATGTACCAGACACTCTGCAATGGAAGCTTTCCAGGTCAGGAGTCTTCTCGGTTAAATCCATGTACACGGACTTGATTAATACTGGGACTATCCCGCGAACGGTGCATATTTGGAAAGTTAAGGTGCCCTTGAAGATAAAAGTTTTTAAGTGGTTTCTGCATAAGGGTGTTATTCTCACTAAAGATAATTTAGCTAAGCGTAACTGCGAAGGAAGTAAAAGATGTTGCTTTTGTGATAAGGATGAAACAATAGAGCATTTATTTATCAATTGTCCGCTTGCTAAACTACTTTGGCGAACTATTCACGTTAGCTTCAAACTCCACCTCTCACGATATCACACTTGTTTGATAACTGGTTGGCTGGAGTTGAGCCAAAGTCTGCGGCGCATATCCGAGTGGGAGCATGTGCATTACTTTGGTCTTTGTGGACCTATCGCAATGACGTTGCCTTTAACAGACAAACCATCACTAATTTTTGCAGGTCATCTTCAGAGCATCTACTTGGATCCGTACGTGGTCATTACTCAACCGTGCGGACCTCATGGAGCATATGGATATTGGGTGCAGCCGATGGGAGATGATTGCACGGGATACTTACAACCGGTTTGGATGGCAGTCCACTAATAGGATAGGCGTTTAGTCTCCTAGTCTTTGGGCGCCGGTTGTGATTTTATTTTTGGGCCGCTTGTGGCATTTCTTTGGTTACTAAGACCTCTGTTTATTTTTTGGACTTCTTGTCGGAACCTTCGGGCAACTTTTTTAATAAATGGCTGTGTGCATCAAGAGATGCAGAGGCCGGGGGTAAGCCTCCTTTTCGAAAAAAACACCTGATCGCCAAAGAAACAGCGAAGGAAGCGTGGGATACCTTGAAGCTCATGTTCGAGGGACACACCCGCGTCAAGCAAGCCAATCTCCAAACTCTCCTAAGGAACTATGAGACTTTGGTAATGGGCGACAATGAGTCCGTGGATGCGTTCGCTTCACGGGTGGCTACTCTCGTCAATCGGATCCGCGCGCTTGGTGAAAACCTCACGGAGACCTTGGTTGTCCGGCGGTTCTTGCGCGCAGCCCCTCCCCGATACCTGCAAATTGTCACAGCGATCGAGCAGTGCGTCGATCTTGAGACTCTCTCCATCGACGATCTCGTCGGACGCTACAAGGCTCACGATGAGCGTTTGCGGTACAGTCTCGGGGATGGGAGGAATGATGAGAATGTCATGCTCACACGGGCTCAATGGCTGGCGCTGGACTCAAGGAGAGGAGGCGAGGGCTCTAGCAGCAACACTCGCCAAGATCGTGCGCCAAAAGAGCAAAGTAAGAAGAACGCCGGCGACAGTGCTCCGAAGAAGAAGAAGTTCGACAAGCGCAAGATCAAGTGTCACAACTGTGGCATCATGGGGCACTTCAAGTCGGAGTGCAAGAAACCACTGAAGGAGAAAGCTCTCATGGACAAAGGAGGCGATAATGGAGACATGATGCTCATGGTCGAAGTATGTGAGCTAATGGATGAGGATACTCCAGCTCCAAAGGCGCCGGCTACAGAGGTTGTCACGCTCATAGAGGAGGCAGTTTATCTTCACGATAAGAAGAGGGTGAACACGTCAAGGCACGTGTGGTACCTCGACATGGGCGCTAGCAACCACATGACCGGCGACAAGGACCAGTTTTCTGAGCTCAGTGTTTCGGTGGGAGGCACGGTTCGGTTTGGTGATGGACGGATCATTGACATCGCAGGGCGAGGTACTGTCCTGTTTGAGTTGAAGAATGGCGGCCACAGGGTACTCACAGATGTGTACTATATTCCCAAGCTAAAGAGTTGCATCATAAGTCTTGGCCACCTCGAGGAGCGTGGTTGCAAGATTGTGCTCGAAGATGGCTTTCTATGGGGGTATGATCGTCAGAGGATGTTGATTATGAAGGTGCAGAGGTCACCGAACAGGCTCTACGTCCTCAACTTGGATCGTGTGGATCCGGTATGTCTCTTGTCGAGCATGGACGACTCAGCATGGAAGTGGCACGCGCGGTATGGTCATCTTAATTTCCAGGCTCTTCGGCAACTTGGACAAAAGGAGATGGTACGTGGTCTACCGTGCATCAATCATGTCGACCAAGTGTGCGACGGTTGTCTCATTGGGAAACAAAGGCGAGCCCCGTTCCCAAGAGAGGGAAACTTTAGAGCGAGTAAAGCTCTTGAGTTGGTCCACGGAGACTTGTGCGGACCGATTACACCAGCCACCCCTGCCGGAAACAGATACTTCTTGCTCGTAGTCGACGACTTTAGTAGATTCATGTGGATTGTGTTGTTGAAGACGAAGGACCAAGCTTTGCAAGCCTTCAGGATTATAAAGATGGCGGCTGAAGTAGAATCTGAAGCCAAGCTGAAGGCCCTCCGTACCGATCGGGGGGGGGGGGTGAGTTCAAGTCTCGTGCATTCACAGAATTTTCCGAAGCTCAAGGGATCAAGAGGTATCTTACGGCACCATATCCACCGCAGAAAAACGGTGTTGTGGAACGGAGGAATCAAACTGTGGTGGCGATGGCACGAAGCATGTTGAAGAGCAAAGGCATGCCGGGCAAGTTTTGGGGTGAGGCGGTCAATACGGCCGTTTACTTGCTGAACCGGGCTCCAACCAAGAGTGTGGTTGGGATGACACCGTACGAAGCATGATACGGACACAAGCCCACGGTTGATCATCTTCGCACTTTCGGGTGCGTAGCGCATGTGAAGACAGTGACCGGGCATACTAGCAAATTGGCGGATCGGAGTACTCCAATGATGTTGGTTGGCTATGAAAAAGGTACGAAGGCATACCGTGCGTGCAACCCCTCGCGACGTGATCTTCGAAGAAGCAAGGTCATGGAATTGGAACTCCACCGAGCCGGTATACCCGTCTTCCGATGAAATTTTCAACGTTGTTTACGATGATTGCAAGCATGCAGATATTGACGATCAACCGGAGACGTCGGCCGCAACAAATGGCGCGGGCGGCGTCGCAGAAAAAAGGAGGCACGCCAGCAACTTCCGCTGCTTCACACGCGCGAGAGGAACCAGCAGCCGACGTGTCCGAGGGCACCAACGGCACGCCCGGCAGCAGCGCTCGCCCTGGTGGCGTTGTTCCATCAGGAGGGCCAGAGCAGGCCACACCAGCTCGTGGCTCACGTGGCACAGCACCGGCCAGCCCATACAAGAGCCTGTCGGCTGGAGGTGTTTCCAGCATGCAGCAAAGCAGCCCACGTGCTGCACCACGAGCACATGAAGTCCTTGTACGTGAAGGCCATGTACGTGAAGATGGTACACCTGTTTTGGCTGGTTCGTCGGAAGCTACAACCAGTTACGAAGAACAGCAATCGCCAGAAATGGGGAGTTTGGCAACTCCAGATGATGTTACTTCATCTTCGACTGAACAGGGGAGAAGGGAACGTCCGCCGACACCAGTACGTCTTCGACCAGTGGTGGATTTATATCCAACGGAAGCACTTCCAAAAATAAATCCTGTGAAAATTAAAGGAAGAGGACGGCGGTGTCTGCTTAGCGTCGAGGAACCGACGAAATTTGAAGATGCAAACACGGAGGAGTGTTGGCGCCGTGCTATGGATGAGGAGTTGGGATCGATCCGAGACAACAATACATGGAAGCTCGTGGATCCACCCAACGACCATAAAATCATAGGGCTCAAGTGGGTGTACAACGTTAAGAAAGGTGCCGAAGGAAACTTGGTGAAGCATAAGGCAAGGCTCGTAGCCAAAGGATACGTGCAAGAGCAAGGTGTAGACTTCGAGGAAGTGTTCGCTCCTGTCACAAGGATGGAATCGGTGAGGCTAGTTATAGCTCTCGCGGCTCAAGAATCTTGGAGGCTACATCACATGGATGTAAATTCCGCTTTTTTGAACGGGGAGTTAAAAGAAGAAGTGTATGTGAAGCAACTACCGGGTTACATAAAAAAGGGAGAGGAGCACAAGGTGTTGAAACTACACAAGGCATTGTACGGGCTATGCCAAGCTCCTCAGGCATGGAACATCAAGCTTGATCGTACACTAGTTTCTCTTGGTTTTGAGAAAAGTCCACTTGAACATGCTATGTACAAGCGAGGTAAAGGCAAGGATCGTCTCCTAGTGGGCATCTATGTTGATGATCTCTTGATAACTGGAGAAGATGAGGAGGAGATTGCTAAATTCAAGCTACAAATGAAGGAGCTTTTCAAGATGAGTGATCTAGGGCTCTTGAGTTACTATCTCGGGATCGAGGTACAGCAAAAGCCGGAGGGAATCACGCTATGCCAGGAGGCATATGCAAAGAAGATTCTTGAAAGCTGTAGCATGGAGGACTGCAATCCAAGTCATGTTCCAATGGAGCCTCGACTTAAACTTAACAAGAGGAGCCAAGCACCCACGGTTGATGCAACGGAATATAGAAGTGTGGTCGGAAGCCTAAGGTATCTTGTGAATACACGACCAGACTTGGCCTATTCCGTTGGCGTAGTGAGTCGCTTCATGGAAGCACCCACGACAGAACATTGGGCAGCTGTGAAACAAATACTCAGGTACATCAAAGGGACAACTAACTTCGGTTGTGTCTATTTGAGAGAAAAGCGAAAGGAGATGGTGGAGCTACTTGGCTACAGTGATAGCGACTTGGCAGGAGATATTGACGACCGTAAAAGTACCTCGGGCTTGGCATATTTCTTGGGAAGAAGCATAGTGAGTTGGCCATCACAAAAGCAGAAGGTGGTCGCATTATCATCTTGTGAAGCGGAGTATATTGCAGCTGCAACCGCGGCAGGTCAAGGTGTGTGGCTAGAAAGGCTACTCGGTGACCTCACTAACAAGGAACCGGAAGGAGTGGTGCTCTATGTTGAAAACAAGTCCACGATTGCTCTATGTAAGAATCCAGTGCATCATGATAGAAGTAAGCACATTGATATAAGGTATCACTACATACGAGATTGCGTGGAAGAAGGCAAGATTGAAGTCAACTACATTTGCACCGACGATCAGCTTGCAGATATCCTAACCAAGTCTTTGGGACGACAGAAGTTCACGGAGATGCGGGGAAGGATCGGC
>NC_041387.1:674172496-674219918 GCF_002162155.2 Triticum dicoccoides
GATTGTTGGAATCAACGACGTAGTAGAAGTCCTGACCGGTAAGGACTAGGAGCAGTCACCGACTCGGTTTTGTAATAGGCTAGCAGCTAATATAAATACCTGTGTACACCTACGTTGTACAGATCAGATCAACGCAATAAGAAAACACAAGTGCATCACACACCTGTTGCCATCATCTTGCGTATTGTGTTTCGGTGACCTGGTTCGTGCTAGCTAGCTAGACACGAGAATTCATCAAGCTGTGTGCTTGCCTGCTTAGCTCCAAGACGTGTGCGTTGCCTGTTTGTACCTTCGCGTACACGCTGCCGTGGCCAAAGCATTGGTCAGTAAAGTTTGTCGAGATAGTACTTCGACGACTAGCGGCAGCCGGGATCATCGCCAACATATCATCCGCCGGCTGCAGCTCCTTCGACGGAGCTCGTTCACATATTGCCGACGTCTTCTGGTGGTCCGCATCAGGGCTACTACATGCCGCCTCTGCCGGGTCATGTAGTCACTGCTGCATCGTTCTACTTCACACACCTAATTTAAATGAAGCTCACAACGGGTAACTATCTGTCATGGCGTGCACAGGTGCTACCGTTTCTTCACAGTCGTTACTTGGAGGGTTTTGTCGATGGCACCATACCGTGCCGTCCGCCATACCACCCGGGGCATCATGCGTGGGTGGCTCGGGATCAGGCCATCCTATCTGCCATCCAGTCCTCTCTTACGGAGGGGGTCTCGTCGCTGGTCATCTTCGTCGCTACATCTCGGGATGCGTGGACGGCCCTTCATACCAGCCTTGCTTCGCAGTCTCAAGCGTGGATCATGCCATCCGCATTGCGCTTGGGGAGGTGAAGCTTCATGATCTCATCGTCACCGACTACTTCAACAAGGTGCCATGTATGGCTAGCACACTTGCCTCGACTGGCAAGGCGCTTGGTCCGGAGGACTTCACCTTCTATGTGCTCAACGGAGTGAGTGACAACTATGATAATTTGATGGAGAATATCAATACTCGTGACACTCATATCCAGCTGCGTGAGTTGTACGTGCATCTCCTCGCTACGGAACAGCGCATCCAGGCTCACCGCTCTACGTAGAGTTTCCCTTCCGCCAATGTAGCAACACGTGAGAAGGGAAAGCCCTACAAGCCACCAACTGGTGGCACACCTCTATCGACCGCGCCTAGTTCGTGGAACACCACCACCTCCACGGGAGGTCGAGTCCGTGCCTGCTGTCCTTCATGTGGTGCTCAGGTCCCCTGCCAGCTGTGTGGGCTGATGGTCACCTTGCCTCCTGTTGTCATCATCGCTTCAAGCAGGATTTCTTGGGTATCGGGAACAATGGCAAGGGCAATGAGAAGCAGGCTTCCCTGGCGAGTCATGAGCAGGGGCATACTACTTCCTATCCAGTTGATGCATCTTGGTACATGGATACGGGAGCTACCAATCACCTGACAAGTGAGATGGGAAAGCTCTCTACACAAGCTGTACCATGGACACGATCAGGTTCGCACCGCTAATGGGAAAGGTATGCACATCTCACATATTGGTCATGCATCACTTCTTACACGTTGATCCACACAGTTATGACTTCTTAATGTCCTTAGTGTTCCCTCTGTTTCATGTAGTTTGCTTTTAGTTCCTAAACTTGCTCGTGATAATAATGTTCTTGCTGAATCTGATCCTTTTCATGTTTTGTTAAGGACCAGGACACGAGGGGCGTACTCCTTAGAGGTCGATTGTGTAATAATGGTCTCTGTGCACTTGATGTGCCACCCGCTCCTAGTGCTTTCAGCGGTGTTCATGTGTCCCCATCACATTGGCATGCGCGCCTTGGTCATTCTGCCACTCCCATCGTTCGCCATGTACTTCATGGTCATGAGCTTCCGATAGTGTCAAATAAACATGTTGATGCAGTTTGTGATGCCTGTCAGCAAGGCAAGAGTCATCAGCTTCTTTTTTCCGAGTCGAGTCGTGTAGTCAATAAAAATCTTGAACTTGTGTTTTCGGATGTACTGGGCTATGCCCAAACCTCTATTAGTGGTCATAATTACTATGTCAATTTCATTGGTGCTTATAGTCGGTTCACTTGGCTTTATCTTCTTAAACGCAAGGCTGATGTGTTTAATGTTTTCTTGCAAATCCAAGTGCATGTTGAGCGTTTGCTCAGTCATAAAATCATTCATGTGCAATCCGGTTGGAGCTGAGGTGAGTATCACAACCTCAATGCATTCTTTAATAAGCTTGGAATTACACATCCTGTGTCTTGTTCTCATACACTTTGTCATATAGTTGAGACTGGTGTTGCTTTGCTTGCCCATGCCTTCGTCCCTATCCGGTTTTGGAGTGATGTGTTTTCCACCGCATGCTTTCTGATTAACAGACTCCCTACACGACTCCGTCAGATGAAAACACCACTTGAGCTCTTGCTAAATGAAGACCTGATTATACGTTTCTCAAGGTCTTTGGGTGCGCGTGTTGGCCACATCTTCATCCATATAACCAACACAACTTGGAGTTTTGGTCTAAACATCGCGTATTTCTTGGTTATAGTTCTCCTCATAAAGGGTACAGGTGTCTTCATGTTCCCTCTAACCACGTCTATATCTCACGTGATGTGGTGTTTGATGAGAATGGTTTCCTTTTTCTGCACTTCCGGTTAACTCCACCACTCCCACTGCACCTGAGAAATATGCTTTGCCTTTGCCTGGTCAATTTCTTAATGCTGCATATACCCCATTGTTGCTACCTAACCATGGTGTAGGAGGTACATGGCACGGAGCACGCCTCGAGCTTCTAGATGAGCAGCCGCCCGCATCCCCTCGGATGTCCGCTCAGCCCGCTCGCGATGTCCCTCTGTCACCTGGCCTGTCGACGGGGCTAGTCGAGCCTGGCACTACAGGGCTTCCCGAAGCGCCGGGCGAGCCGGCGTCCTCGCCCGTGCCGAAGTCCGCGCTCGCGTCGGCTGAGCGCGCGTCCACTCCTTCCTCGTCTGGTCGGTTGCCTGGTTCTGCATCATCATCGTCATCTTCATCGACCCCGTCTCCGCTGCCACCTCCGCTGCCTACCACTGTTTTGCATCCTCATACGCACAGTTAGTGTGGTATTGTTCGGCCGAAGGAGCGCACTGATGGCACGGTTGCATGGATTGCCGCGTGTATGGCACAGACAGATGCTGACCCCACTACCGAGCCTCGGCATTTTGAGGCGGCTCTTCGGATTCCTCATTGGCATCGTGCCATGGAGCAGGAGTTTTAGGCACTATAGCGGAATGATCGCTTGGTTCCTCCTGTGTCTGGTGTCAACATAATTGACTCCAAGTGGGTGTTTTGAGGTAAAAAAGCATGCTGATGGATCTATCGAGCAGTACAAGGCACGGTTGGTGGCCAAGGGGTTTAAACAACCGTATGGTCTTTATTATGAGGATACCTTCAGTCCAGTTGTCAAACCTACCACCATTCGTTTGCCTCTGTCCTTGGTTGTTGCCAAAGGGTGATCTCTGTGTCAGCTTCATGTGGAGAATGCTTTTCTCCATGGGGTCTTGGAGGAAGAGGTTTACATGCGGCAACCTCCAGGTTTTATTGATCCTGCTCGTCCACATCATTTGGGTCGTCTTGTTAAGGCACTCTGTGGAATTAAGAAGGCTCCTCGTGCATGGCATGCCTGACTTGGCTCGGTTCTTCGACGTCTTGGATTTGCTCCGTCTACTGCTGACACGTTTCTGTTCATGTTCCAGCGTCCCGAGGTTACTATATATCTGCTGGTTTATGTTGATGCCATTATTCTTATCAGCTCCTCAGTGACTGCTCTGAGTGGTCATTTTGCTGTCAAGGATCTGGGTGCTCCCCATTACTTCCTTGGTGTGGAGGTTTCACGGTATCCTGATGACCTGACTCTCACTCAGCATAAGTATTCCCTGGACTTGCTATGACATGCTGGTATGTTGCAGTGCAAGCATGCTCCCACCCCTATGTCTACGACTGATCGGTTATCAGCCTTGGATGGTGCCTTGCTTCCTTCAGATGATGCTACAGAGTACCGCAATATTGTTGGTGGCTTCCAATACTTGACTATCACACGACCGAACATCTCTTATGCGGTAAACCATGTGCTAGTATCTTCATGCTCCTCAGAGTTCACATTGGTCAGCTATGAAGCGTATACTACGTTTATCTCTCTCATATTGTCTCCTATGTCTTGCATCTTTGGTCTACCACCTCGAGTGCTCTCTCGGCGTTCTCTGATGCAGATTGGGCCTGGGATCCTAGATGACCGGTGATCAACGGGGGCCTATGTTGTCTTCTTTGGTCGCAACTTGATCGTCTCGAGTGTCCGCAAGCAGGTCACAGTATCTCGGAGTAGCACTGAAGCAGAGTACAAGGTGTTTGCCAATGCCACAGCTGAGCTCATTTGGGTACAGTCTCTGTTGAGAGATTTGGGAGTCTCTCAAGAGCAGTCACCGGTCTTTGGTGTGATAACATTGGTGCGACGTATCTTTCATCTAATCTTGTTTTCCATGCTCGTACCAAGCACATCAAAGTTGACTATCACTTTGTGAGGGAACGTGTTGCACAGACGCTTCTTAATATCAAGTTCATCTCCTCCAAAGATCAACTTGCTGACATCTTCACAAAGGCACTTCCACAACCTCAGTTTAAAGGTTGTAGGCGCAATCTTAACTTGCTTTGTACTTTAGGTCATACTCCCTCCGTCCTTTGAAGAGTGTACTTCCAACTTTGTTGGAAAGTCAAACCTTTTTATATTTGACCGTATTTATACAATAATGCATCAAAATTTATGCCATCAAATTAGTAGCATTAGATTCATTATAAACTATATTTTCATCATATACCTATTTTGTTTCATAAACATTGATATATTTTTGCACAAACTCGGTCAAACATTGAGATAGTTTGACCCTCCAACAAAGTTGGAAGTACACTCTTTAAAGGACGGAGGGAGTAATTAAGATTGAGGGAGGATGTTAGACAATGTTTATACATAGCTTTTGTGTATACCATGTATATTGTATTTTGTACACTATGTGTACTTCTATATATATGAGATAGACACAGCCATATTGGGTGTCGAGCAGTTTCCAAACCCTAGAGTTTTAACAATTTGATTAGCAAATGCCGATGTTGAACTCCTTTTCTCACCATGCCTCAGTTCTCGGTCCACCACAACCACACTGAACAAACAACCCATAGATTGGTCATATTTGGTAGAACAAACACCTTCTCCAAGACTTCTAGAGGCGATGAAGCAGTCACTAGGTCCACATGTATATGATACAATACGATCTCCCTCCAAACGGCTTTGATACCTTTACATCTGAAGAAGAAATGGCCACCATCCTCGAACAAGCGCTCAAAAACAATACAACGAGTATCTAGCTCCACACCCTGCGTCGCGATATTCACATGCAGCGGGTGACTGTTATGACCAAAGTGCCATAGAAAATGGTGGACTTTACCAGGGCAGCCAACCTTCCATATCAACGACTACACATATTTGCGCCATTCTAAATTAGTTAAGCACTCACTCTGGTGCACACTATTTTTTCTTAGAACCAACTCTGTGTGAACCGGGTAAGTAGATTTAACTGAGAATAGCCCTCTTACTACTAGAGAAATGCTTATAGGTAGGACATCAATAGTAGCACTACAAAAAAGGAAGCACATCTACTAATTAGTAGTAGCGCATGGCAGGAAAAGGCGCTACTACTATCCTCTTAGCAGTAGCGCGTGTTAGCAAAATAGGCTGCTGCTAAGCTTGAACTGGGCGCACATAGCTAGCCCCACTTAGCAGCAACGCGTATCGTTATGCGGCGCTCAATGGTAGAAAAAGGGCCTAACGTGAAGCTCATTAGTCACGCTTTATAATTGAACCGGCACTAATGTGACCATTAGTGTCGGTTCCAATGGCTAGGCGGGCGGTGGTCATTAGTCCCGGTTCGTGGTGAACCTCTAGTACCGGTTCGTGCCACGAACCGGGACTAAAGAGGTGGTGGCAGGCTGGTGTCAGGTGATACGTCTCCAACGTATCTATAATTTTTGATTGTTCCATGCTATTATATTACTCATTTTGGATGTTTATGGGCTTTACTTTACACTTTTATATCATTTTTGGGACTAACCTACTAACCGGAGGCCCAACCCAAATTGTTGTTTTTTTTGCCTATTTTAGTGTTTCGAAGAAAAGGAATATCAAACGGAGTCCAAACGGGATGAAACCTTTGGGAATGATCCTTTGGAACAAATGCAAACCAGGAGACTTGGAGTGGACGTCAAGAAGCAGCTGAGGTGGCCACTAGGCAGGAGGGCGTGCCCTAGGGGGTGGGCGCGCCCCCCACCCTTGTGGGCCCCTCGAGGCTCCACCGACCTACTTCTTCCTCCTATATATATCCACGTACCCTGAAAACATATGGGAGCACCACGAAACCCTATTTTTACCGCCGCAACCTTCTGTATCCGCGAGATCCCATCTTGGAGCCTTCGTCGGCGCTCCGCCGAAGGGGGAATTGACCACAGAGGGCTTCTACATCAACACCATAGCCTCTCTGATGAGTTGTGAGTAGTTTACCATAGACCTTCGGGTCCATAGTTCTCCTCGACATCAACACCATAGCTTCTTCTCTCTCTATGAATCTCAATACAAAGTTCTCCTCGACCTTCTTGGAGATCTATTCGATGTAACTCTTTTTGCAGTGTATTTGTCGAGATTCGATGAATTGTGGGTTTATGATCAAGTTTATGTATGAGAAATATTTGAATCTCCTCTGAATTCTTTTATGTATGATTGGTTATCTTTGCAAGTCTTTTCGAATTATCAGTTTGGTTTGGCCTACTAGATTGATCTTTCTTGCAATGGGAGAAGTGCTTAGATTTGGGTTCAATCTTGTGGTGTCCTTTCCCAGTAACAGCAAGGCACATATTGTATTGTTGCCATCGAGGATAAAAAGATGGGGTTTATATGATATTTCTTGAGTTTATCCCTCTACATCATGTCATCTTGCTTAATGCGTTACTCTGTTCTTATGAACTTAATACTCTAGATGTAGGCAGGAGTCGGTCGATGTGTGGAGTACTAGTAGTAGATGCAGAATCGTTTCGATCTACTTGTCACGGACGTGATGCCTATATACATGATCATGCCTAGATATTCTCGTAACTATGCACTTTTCTACCAATTGCTTGACATTAATTTGTTCACCCACCGTAATACTTATGCTATTTCGAGAGAAGCCATTAGTGAAACCTATGGCCACCGAGTCTATCTTTTATCATATAAGTTTCCGATCTACTTTATTTGCTATCTTTTACTTTTTAATCTATATCATAAAAATACCAAAAATATTTATCTTATCTTATTATCTCTATCAGATCTCACTTTCGCAAGTTACCATGAAGGGATTGATAACCCCTTTATCGCGTTGGTTGCGAGGTTCTTGTTTGTTTATGTAGGTACGAGGGACTTCTGTGGAGACTCCTACTGGATTGATACCTTGGTTCTCAAAAACTGAGGGAAATACTTACGCTACTTTGCCACATCACCCTTTCCTCCTCAAGGGAAAACCAACGTAGTTCTCAAGAGGTAGCATCAGGCTACAGCCCCACCAACACCTTTAGTCCCGGTTCGTGGCACGAACCGGTACTAGAGATGCACCTTTAGTCCCGGTTTGTATTACCAACCGGGACTAAAGATGCCTCTATATAAGCCCCTTCGTCCAGCCCGAGCTCTCTGTTCTTCCCCTTTCCTTTCCTCTCCTCTTTGTTCTTCCCCTCTCCCTCGAGCTCACCACACATTTTTCCCAAATTTTGTCAAGATTTGAAGGCCCCCATCCATTCAAGTGATCACAAAGGTAAGCAACTTTGTCCTTTCATCTCTCATTCTACTGATTAGTTTGTGGGTTTTAGTAATTTTGGAGGAATTATATGTGGTATTTTATTTGATTTATATGCAAATTGAGCTCAAAATAACTCTTAGTTTGCATATGTAGGTGTGGTTTACTTAGTGCCTTCCCATCTCCGTCCAAACCACCATCGATCGCCTGCACCGTCCCGTCGCCGGCACCACCTTGTGGTGAGCCTCTTGTTCTTATCTTTTTTCTATAAAAAATCATGTTATTTGTGTGATTTAGATATATAGTTACTTGTATAATTATCTTACCCATACGTTGTTTGTTATACACAGTGCCATGGTATTGATATCCGTCCCCGTCGGCCCTCATCTAGTTTATGATTCATATGTGGTATATTCTCTTTTATAACTATTTTTTGCATTTCGTGTTTATGAAAAATTATGCCCGTCAAGTTGACATAGATATTTTTATCTAGGAGGTATGTGAACCAGAAGTTCCAACCGACCCTATTGTTGAGAGGTTAAATTTAGTTGAAACTGAAAAATAGTATTTGAAAGAAAAATTGAAAACAATTGAGGACGAGAAGATGGAGAAAATGCGCTTGAAGATTAGAAAGATTAGAAAATATGCCATTGATAGTGAGGTTTGGTGTCATTATGTTGTTGGATCAATTGTTACCATATTTGCCATCTTGATCACATTTGTTGTTGCATTTAAATGCTTTAGCTAGAGAGTTTGTATGTTGTTTTATGAGAATAAGTGTGTATGGAACTTTATGTATGAACTTGTATTAATTTGGTATTTTCGGTGCTGTGTAATGAAGATAAGCCGGCAATGGATGTACGATGACGGATGGTCTCCCCGGTTCGTTAATGGTGTGCGTACTTTTCTGCTTGCGACTGAGGCAAACAAGCGGGTGGATGGTTTTATGTCTTGTCTATGGGCTGGATGTAAGAATGATCAGAATTACTCTAAGTAGAAAACCATTCAAGTCCACCTGTTTGAGTCTAGTTTTATGCCCCACTATAATGTTTGGACCAAGCACGGAGAAAGAGGGTTATGATGGAAGACAATGAAGAAGAAGAGGATGATGACAGCTATTCTGGCCATGGGTTCCCTTAATACGATGGTACAACAATGGGGGAAGAAGCTATGCCGACAATGCGGGAAGAAGCTGAGCCGGCAATGCGGGAAGAAGCTGAAGAAGAGGCATCAGATGAGCCCGCTGATGATCTAGGTCGGGCCATTGCCGATGCAAAGAGAAACTGCGCAAGTGAGAAGGAGAGCCTGAAGTTGCAGTGCATGTTAGAGGACCACAAGAAATTGTTGTACCCAAATTGCAAAGCTGACAAGAAAAAGCTGGGCACCACACTGGAATTGCTGCAATGGAAGGCAGAGAATCGTGTATCTGACAAGAGAATTGGAAAGTTGCTGATAATGTTAAAGAAGATGCTTCCAAAGGACAACTCATTGCCCGAGAGTACATACGAAGTAAAGAAGGCTGTCTACCCTCTAGGATTAGAGGTGCAGAAGATACATGCATGCCCTAATGACTGCATCCTCTACTGCGGTGAGTACGAGGATTTGAACGTGTGCCCAGTATGCGGTGCATTGCGCTATAAGATCAGTCATGATGACCCTAGTGATATCGAGGGTGAGCGCCCCTGGAAGAAGATTCTTGCCAAGGTGATGTGGTATGCTCCTATAATATCACGGTTGAAACCTTTTTTCCAAAACAAAGAGCATGCTAAGTTGATGTGAGGGCACAGAGAAGACCGTAAGAAAGACGACAAGTTGAGAGTACCCGCTGACGGGTCGCAATGGGGAAAAGTCGAGAGAAAGTACTGGGAGGACTTCACAGGTAACGCAAGGAACATATGGTTTGGTCTAAGCGTAGATGGCATTAATCCTTTTGGGGAGCAGAGCAGCAATCATAGCACCTGGCATGTGACTCTATGTATGTATAACCTTCCTCCTTGGTTGTGCATGAAGCGGAAGTTCATTATGATGCGAGTGCTCATCCAAGGCCCTAAGCAACCCAGCAACGACATTGATGTGTACCTAAGGCCATTAGTTGAAGAACTCTTATTGTTGTGGAATGAAAAAGGTGTACATGCGTGGGATGAGCACGGACCGGAGGAATTTTACCTACATGCGTTGCTGTTTGTGACCATTAATGTTTGGCCTGCTCTCAGTAACCTTTCAGGATAGACAAACAAGGGATACCGCGCATGCACGCACCGTTTGGATGATATCGACAGTATATATTTGGATAATTGTAAGAAAAATGTGTACCTGGGACATCATCGATTTCTTCGAGCAGGCATCCCATAAGAAAGAAAGGCAAGCATTTCAAAGGTGAGGCAGATCACCGGACGAAGCCTCGCCACCGTACTTGTGATGATGTACATGATATGGTCAAGGATTTAAAGGTAATCTTTGGAAAGGGTCCCGGCGGACAATCTGTTCCGAATGACGCTGATGGACGCGCACCCATGTGGAAGAAGAAACCTATATTTTGGGACCTACCCTAGTGGAAATACCTAGAGGTCCGCTCTGCAATCGACATGATGCACATGACGAAGAATCTTTGCGTGACCCTGCTTGGCTTCTTGGGCGTGTATGCGAAGACAAAAGATACACCGGAGGCCCGGGAGGACCAGCAACATATGCACGGAAAGGACGGCATACATCAGGGTCATGCTAGCTACGCTCTTACCAAAGAAGAAAAGGAAATCTTCTTTGAATGCCTGCTCAGTATGAAGGTCCCATCTGGCTCTCGTCGAATATAAAAGGAAGAATAAATATGGCAGAGAAAAAGTTCCAAAACTTAAAGTCTCATGACTGCCACGTGATTATGATGCATCTGCTTCCGATTGCATTGAGGGGGCTTCTACCGGAAAATGTTCGATTAGCCATTGTGAAGTTGTGTGCATTCCTCAATGCAATCTCTCAGAAAGTAATCGATCCAGAAATCATACCAAGTTCAGAGAATGATTGATAACCCGCAAGTATATGGGATAGTTGTAGCCTTTTTCGATAAGTAAGAGTGTCGAACCCAACGAGGAGCTAAAGGTAGATAAAATACTCTCTCAAGTCCTATTGGCCACTGATACGTCTCTACGCACGCTTGACGTTCGCTTTACCTAGAACATGTATGAAACTAGAGGTACTTTGTAGGTGTGATATGATAGGTTTGCAAGATAATAAAGAACACGTAAATAAAAAGTAGGGGCTGTTTAGATAAAGATGCAATAAAGTAAATAAAGTGAGTGAGGAAAAGTGGTGGTAGGAGTTGTGGAATTGTCCCTAAGCAATTGACTACTTTACTTTACCGATAGCAAGTTTTATGTGGGAGAGGCCACAACTAGCATGTCATCCCTGACTTGGAATTCTATGCACTTATGATTGGAAGTAGTAGCAAGCATCTGCAACTACTAACGTTCATTAAGGTAAAACCCAACAATAGAATTAAGATATATTGGTCCCCCTTCAATCCCGTATGCATCAATTTCTATGCTAGGTTGAAGCTTCTGTCACTCTAGCCCTCCAATACATAGTCCTATCAACATACAACTAACCCTATGATGTGATACACGCATGCGCTCATATGATGGGCACCAAAGGACAGCAACATAACCACAAGCAAATTAAATAAATCATAGCAATTTATCAACCACCAATAGGACAATGAAAATCTACTCAGACATCATAGGATGGCAACACATCATTGGATAATAATATGAAGCATAAAGCACCATGTTCAAGTAGAGGGTACAGCGGGTTGCGGGAGAGTGGACTACTGTAGTTAGAGGGGGGAAGGTGATGGAGATGTTGGTGAAGATGATGGAGGTGTTGGTGAAGATCGCGGTGATGATGATGGCCCCCGGAAGTGCTCCGGCGCCACCGGAAGCAAGGGGGAGAGGGGGCCCCTTCTTCTTATTCTTCCTTGACCTTCTCCCTAGATGGTAGAAGGGTTTCCCCTCTGGTCCTTGGCTCTCATGGCTTGGGAGGGGCGAGAGCCCCTCCGAGATTGGATATGTCTTTCTGTCTCTCTCTGTTTCTGCGTTCCCAGATTCTGTCCCTTCACCGTTTCTTTTATATCCGGAGATCCGTAGCTCCGATTGGGGTGAATCTTTCGCCCAGATTTTTCTCATAAAATTAGCTTTTTTGCGGAAAAGGAAGAGCATAAACCACCTTACGGGTGGCCCAGGAGAGTGCCAAGCGCGCCTAGGGGGGTGGGCACGCCCGCCTATCTCCTGGCCACCTCGGGCACTGTTTCGCGTTGATTCTTCCTCCGGAAAATCCCAAATATTCCAAAATAATTCTCTGTCCTTTTTATACCATTTGGGTTCCGTTTGATATTGGGTTTCTGCGAAACATAAAACATGCAACAAACAAGAACTGGCACTGGGCACTGGATCAATATGTTAGTCCCAAAAATAGTATAAAAAGTTGCCAAAAGTATATGAAAGTTCAAGAATATTGGCATGGAACAATAAAAAATTATAGATACGATGGAGACGTATCAGCATCCCCAAGCTTAATTCCTACTCGTCCTTGAGTAGGTAAATGATAAAAAGATACTTTTTGATGTGGAATGCTACCTAGCATAATCTTGATCATAAGTTTAATTATGGCAAGAATATTAAGACACGAGTGATTCAAGGCAATAGTCTATCATTTGACATAAAAACAATAATACTTCAAGCATACCAACCAAGCAATTATGTCTTATCGAAATAACCTAGCCAAAGAAAGCTCATCCCTACAAAATAATATAGTCTAGCTATGCTCCATCTTCATCACATAAAGCATTCAAATCATGCACAACCCCGATGAAGAGCCGAGCAATTGGTTCATACTTTTTAACACGCTTCAGCTTTTTCAACTCTTACGCAATACATGAGCACAAGCCATGGACATATCACTATGGTGGTATATGGTGGTGGTTGTGAGGACAAAAAGGGAGAAGATAGTCTCGCATCAACTAGGCGTATCAACGGGCTATGGAGATGCCAATCAATAGATATCAATGTGAGTGAGGAGGGATTGCCATGCAACGGATGCACTAGAGCTATAAATATTTGAAAGCTCAACAAAAGAAACTAAGTGGGTGTGCATCCAACTTGCTTGCTCACGAAGACCTAGGGCATTTTGAGGAAGCCCATCATTGGAATATACAAACCAAGTTATATAATGAAAAATTCCCACTAGTATATGAAAGTGAAAGCATAGGAGACTCTCTCTATGAAGAACATGGTGCTACTCTGAAGCACAAGTGTGGTAAAAGGATAGTAACATTGCCCCTTCTCTCTTTTTCTCTCATTTTTTATTTTCTTTTTTAAAAAAAATTGGTGGGCTTATTTGGCCTCTTTTTTTTATTTGGGCTTATTTGGCCTCTTTTTTTTATTTGGGCTTCTTTGGCCTCTTTTATTTTCATAAAGTCTGGAGTCTCATCCCGACTTGTGGGGGAATCATAGTCTCCTTCATCCTTTCCTCACTGGAGCAATGCTCTAATAATGATGATCATCACACTTTTATTTACTTACAACTCAATATTACAACTCGATATCTCTAAAAAAGATATGACTCTATAGGAATGCTTCCGGCGGTGTACCGGGATGTGCAATGCTCTAGCATAGCAATGACATCAAAAAACGGACAAGCCATGAAAACATCATGCTAGCTATCTTACGATCATGTAAAACAATATGACAATGATGGAACATGTCATAATAACAGAATGGTGGAAAGTTGCATGGCAATATATCTCGGAATGGCTATGGAAATGCCATAATAGGTAGGTATGGTGGCTGTTTTGAGGAAGGTAAATAATGGGTTCATGATACCAGCGAAAGGTGCGCGACACAATAGAGGCTAGCAAAGTGGAAGGGTGAGTGTGCGCATATCCATGGACTCACATTAGTCATAAAGAACTCATGTACTTATTGCAAAAGTCTACTTAGCCCTCGAAGCAAAGTACTACTACGCATGCCCCTAGAGGGATAGATTGGTAGGAAAAGACCATCGCTCGTCCCCGACTGCCACTCATAAGGAAGACAATCAAAAAACACCTCATGCTCCAACTTCGTTACATAACGGTTCACCATACGTGCATGCTACGGGACTTGCAAACCTCAACACAAGTATTTCTCAATTTCACAATTACTCAACTAGCACGACTCTAATATCACCACCTTTATATCGCAAAACTATTGCAAGGAACCAAACATATCATATTCAGTGATCTACAAGTTTTATGTAGGATTTTATGACTAACCATGTGATGACCAATTCTTGTCATCTCTCTAGATATAAGTGAAGCAAGAGGGTTTAATTCTTCCTACAAAATATATGCCCATGCTCTAACAAATATAAGTGAAGCAAAAGAGCATTCTACAAATGGTGGTTTTCTATGTAACGGGAAACAGGTAATCCAAACTTCAAATGATATAAGTGAAGCACATGAAGCATTCTATAAAGCCATACTCAAAAGATTTAAGTGAAGTGCAATGAGCATTCTATAAAACAACCAAGGACTATCTCATACCAGCATGGTGCATAAAATAAAACTAAAAACTAAATGCAAAAGACGCTCCAAGACTTGCACATATCGCATGAACGAAACGAATCCGAAATATACCGATACTTCTTGAAGAAAGAGGGGATGCCTTCCGGGGCACCCCCAAGCTTAGACACTTGAGTCTCCTTGAATATTTACTTGGGGTGCCTCGGGCATCCCCAAGCTTGAGCTCTTTCCTCTCTTCCTTTTCCTCATATCGAGACATCCTCGATTAGACACTTCATCCACACAAAACTTCAACAGAAAACTCGGTAAGATCCGTTAGTATAATAACGCAAATCACCACTCTAAGTACTGTTGCAAACCAATATTTTGTTTTTGCATTGTTTCTACTGTAATATAACTTTTCCATGGCTTAATCCACTGATATAAATTGATAGATTCATCTAAACAAGCAAACTATGCATCAAAAACAGAACCTGTCAAAAACAGAACAGTCTGTAGCAATCTGAACATTCACCATACTTCTGGTACCCCAAAAATTCTACGAAAATTAGGAAAAATAAAAAAGTTGTACAGAAAGACAGATCAAAAGGAATCAGAACCAATTGACGTTCCAGTTAAAAATATAAAATACCGCACTATAGCCAAAGTTTCTGTCCTGCACCGTACAAACCAACAAGCATTGTAAACATCCTAAAGGCAAGCCTGGGCACATTATTTTTATAATACAATGGAATTGTACAACGGGCTAATTATTTTTGATGGAAACTTTCTGTAATCAAGATTCACAAAGTTTCCGTGAGCATGAACAAAGTTCAAGGAGCTCTCCCACTTCAACAATGCTTGCCTTTCTCACTTTCACTTTCCTTTTTGAAAAGTTTTGGGTTCCCCTCTTTATTTTTTTGTTTTTAAACTATATAAAAGCACTCAACAGAAATAAATGACTCTCTAAAACTTCCGGGTTGTCTCCCTGGCAGCGCTTTCTTTAAAGCCATTAAGCTAGGAGTGCTCAAGTAATGAATCCACCCAGATCCCAAGGTATATCAAAGACAATTTTAATTAACAATGATTTGTATTTTGGTAGTGAGCACAAAGTAACATATATCATGCAACAACAAAGTGTAACCCTCTTCCTATGCATCGGCATGTCATAAAAGTACAATTCATGCACACATAGTAAAGGCCAATGCATAGTATAAACAGTTTCTTGCAATTCTATCGTATTGCAAACATAAAGAGGCGGAGATACAATTCCTCTTTCATAATAATTGCAAGTAGGAGCAGCAAGCACATGCATATTATATCTATCAAAATTATCATGTGCAACGGTAAAAGGCAACCCATCAATATAATCCTTAATAAGCACAAACTTCTCCGATATAGTGTAGTTTGGAGAATTCAAAAAGAAAATAGGACTATCATCCGTGGGTGCAATAGCAACAATTTCATGTTTAACATAAGGAACTATAGCAAGTTCATCTCCATATGCATAATTCATATTGGCATCTTGGCCACAAGCATAGCAAGCATCATCAAAAAGGGATATTTCAAGAGAATCAACAGGATCATAGCAATCATCATAGCAATCATCCTTCGGTAAGCACGAAGGGGAATTAAACAATGTATGAGTTGAAGAGTTACTCTCATTAGAAGGTGGGCACGGGTGATCAATCTGCTCTTCCTCCTTTTGTTCTTCGCTCTCCTCATCATCTTTTTCATCCAATGAGCTCACAATTTCATCACTTTCTTCTTCCATAGCTTCCTGCAAAATATTAGTCTCTTCTTGGACAGCAGAGACTTTCTCAATAAATGCATTAATATAGTAATTGTATTCATAATTTTCATAGCAATATCTAAGTATAGCAAGATTTTCAGGCCTATAAACATCATCATCAAAAGCTTCATACTTTTCAAACAAAGATTCAATTTCATAAGCACCCTTAAAAGCTATGAATTCTTCTATTTGTTCCACATCATAGTAATCATATATACCATTAGCATAAGAAGCCAAGGTTTTATCATCATTAAATTTGCATGAAAAGGGAAGGTGTGGAGCCTTCATCCTAGAGCAACAAGTAATATCATAGTTCAAGCATAGTTGCCTAGCATACCAACGTAATATATGAATTTGATCCCATAATAGTTTCCCTTTTGTGTCAAGCGATAGTCCCTAAAGTATTCACGTTGATCCAACGTGTCTCCCATAACATAATTGAATGGGGTTTTCTCAGGATTATCAAAGTAGTACATAATATCTTGAACATAACGAGCATCGAGGGTTTTAGGAGGTTCCCCATCTCCATGAGTAGCATCTACACCTAAATTTTTTTGTATTTCGTGTTCCATATCCATAACTAAAGATAGAGAACAACTTAGAATAGAAAATAAAAATTACTTAGTGATAAAGCAAACAAGCACACACGAGAATATTCACCCCACGCTATGACTCCCAGGCAACGGCACCAGAAAAAGGTCTTGATAACCCGCAAGTATACGGGATAGTTGTAGCCTCTTTCGATAAGTAAGAGTGTTGAACCCACCGAGGAGCCAAAGGTAGAATAAATACTCTCTCAAGTCCTATCGGCCACTGATACGACTCTACGCACGCTTGACGTTCGCTTTACCTAGAACAAGTATGAAACTAGAGGTACTTTGTAGGTGTGATAGGATAGGTTTGCAAGATAATAAAGAACACGTAAATAAAAAGTAGGGGCTGTTTAGATAAAGATGCATTAAAGTAAATATAGGGAGTGTGGAAAAGTGGTGGTAGGATTCGTGGAATTGTCCCTAATCAATTGACTACTTTACTAGACCGATAGCAAGTTTTATGTGGGAGAGGCCACTGCTAGCATGTCATCCTTGACATGGAATTCTATGCACTTATGATTGGAACTGTTAGCAAGCATCCGCTACTACTAACGTTCATTAAGGTAAAACCCAACCAAAGCATTAAGATATATTGGTCCCCTTCAATCCAGTATGCATAAATTTCCATGCTAGGTTGAAGCTTCTGTCACTCTAGCCCTCCAATACATAGTCCTATCAACATACAACTAACCCTATGGTGTGGTCCACGCGCGTGCTCATATGACGGGAACCAAAGGACAGCAACATAACCACAAGCAAATTAAATAAATCATAGCAATTCATCAACCACCAATAGGACAATGAAAATCTACTCAGACATCATAGGATGGCAACACATCATTGGATAATAATATGAAGCATAAAGCACCATGTTCAAGTAGAGGGTACAGCGGGTTGTGGGAGAGTGGAATGCTGTAGATAGAGGGGCGAAGGCGATGGAGATGTTGGTGAAGATGATGGAGGTGTTGGTGAAGATCGCGGTGATGATGATGGCCCCCGGCAGCGCTCCGGTGCCACCAGAAGCAAGGGGGAGAGGAGGCCCCTTCTTCTTCTTCTTCCTTGACCTTATCCCTAGATGGGAGAAGGGTTTCCCCTTTGGTCCTTGGCTCCCATGGCTTGGGAGGGGCGAGAGCCCCTCCGAGATTGGATCTGTCTCTCTGTCTCTCTCTGTTTCTGCGTTCCCAGATTCTGCCCCTTCACCGTTTCTTTTATATCCGGAGATCTGTAGCTCCGATTGGGGTGAATCTTTCGCCCAGATTTTTCTCATAAAATTAGCTTTCTTGCAGCAAAAGAAGAGCATCAACTGCCTTACGGGTGGCCTAGGAGAGTTCCAGGCGTCCCCTATCTCCTGGCCACCTCGGGCACTATTTCGCGTTGATTCTTCCTCTGGAAAATCCCAAATATTCCAAAATAATTCTCCGTCCGTTTTTATCCCGTTTGGATTCCGTTTGATATTGGGTTTCTGCGAAACATAAAACATGCAACAAACAAGAACTGGCACTCGGCACTGGATCAATATGTTAGTCCCAAAAATAGTATAAAAAGTTGCCAAAAGTATATGAAAGTTGAAGAATATTGGCATGTAACAATCAAAAATTATAGATACGACGGAGACGTATCAATGATCTGGTGCAATGTCTTGTCAGTTTCGACTTGGTGTTCCCACCATCCTTCTTCAATATCATGACGCACGTCCTAGTTCACCTATGCGAAGAGATTGCCGTTATGGGTCCTGTATTTCTACACAATATGTTTCCCTTTGAGAGGTTCATGGGAGTCTTAAAGAAATATGTTCATAACCGTGCTAGGCTAGAAGGAAAAATCTCCAAGGGCCATGAAAATGAGGAGGTCATTGAGTTTTGTGTTGACTTTATTCCTGACTTAAGCCGATTGGTGTTCCTGAATCGTGGCATAAGGGCAAACTGGGTGGAAATGGCACGCTGGGACCGAATCAAATAATATGTATGGACGGGCATTCTCCCACTGAAGCATACTACACAGTTCTAGAAAGTTCCGCCTTGGTGGCTCCGTATATGGAGGAACACAAGAATATTCTAAGCTCCAAATACCCGAAGAAGTCTGAAGACTGGATTACACATGAACAAACGAGGACTTTCGCCGGTTGGTTGCAGACACGTGCCATCCATGACGACACTGGTGAAGATGACATGTACTTGTTGTCCCAGTTACCATAATCGAATATAATGCCTTTCAAAGGGTACGAGATAAATGGGAATACATTTTACGCGATCGCTTAAGATAAAAAGAGCACCAACCAAAACAGTGGTGTCCGCTTTGATGCAGCAACCAGTAGGGGAAAGGACACATATTATGGCTATATAGAGGAGATATGGGAACTTGACTATGGAAGTGATTTGAAGGTCGCTTTGTTTCGGTGCAAATGGATCAATCTGACAGGAGGCCACGCAAAGGAAGACCCACAGTACAAAATGACAACCTTGGATCTCAACAATCTTGCATACGCAGACGAACCATTCATCCTAGCCAATGATGTGGCGCAGGTTTTCTATCTGGAGGACATGTCTACCAAGCAGAGAAAAAGAAACGATAAGGAAGCGAATACATCATACGATGAGCCAAAGCGCCACATAGTTCTTTCAGGGAAAAGAAACATCGTGGGAGTGGATGACAAGACAGGCATGTCGAAAGATTATGAAAAGTTTCATGAAATTGCTCCCTTCACAGTGAATGTTGACCCGAGCATCCAGTTAAATGATGAAGATTCTCCATGGTTACGGCGCAAAAGGACATACGCAAAGAAAAAGTTTCACACCCAAAGATCCCACTCTGGGATGTGACCGCCTTTACTGTCATCACTTTCTTCTCTAGTCAGTTTCCAGACTTGTATATCTGAAAAGTCCAACTTTGGACAAACCATAGGGAATCTTTGTAATAGTTAGGGTGCTTATGGGTTTTGCCATTTTAAATGTGTACTTGTGTGCTTCGGACAAATGTCAGTAATTTTCAACCCTTTTCGACTTCATTTGCTATTTTTCATGCATTTACTAAATTTTTTTATCTAAATCACCATGAAATTGAAAAGCACTACAAATGAACTTTGAAAAAAGGTTGAAAGTTGGCATGGTATCATCATTTCACCCACATAGCTTGTGCTAAAAAGTTAAGAGGGTTATGGAAAAAACTAGACGCACTTCATGTATAAAATGGACAATCTCTTTCAACGTATCAGGGTTTCGGACGAAAACTCATCTGTTACAAAGGCATTTCATTTTTTTAAACTTATTTCAATTCCAGACTTTTTGTGTGTTCAGTATGCACCATTCAAAGCCACGTCATCAATTTTCAACCATTTCTGACTTCATTTGCTATTTTTCATGTATTTACTGATTTTTTAGCTAAATGACCCTGAAATTAAAAAGCACTACAAATGAACTCTGAAAAGGTTGAAAGTTGGCATCATATCATCATTTCACCCACATAGCATGTGCTAAAAAGTTGAGAGGGTTACGGAAAAAACTGGATGCACTTCGTGTACAAAATGGACAATCTCTTTCGAAGTATCAGGGTTTCGAACAAAAACTCATCTGTTACAAAGGCATTTCATTTTTTAAACTTATTTCAAGTCTAGACTTTTTGTGCATTCAGTATGCACCATTCAAAGCCACGTCGTCAATTTTCAACCATTTCTGACTTCATTTGCTATTTTCATGTATTTACTGATTTTTTGACCTAAAGGACCCTGAAATTAAAAAGCACTACAAATGAACTCCGAAAAGGTTGAAAGTTGGCATGGTATCATCATTTCAACCACATAGCATGTGCTAAAAGTTGAGAGGGTTACGGAAAAAACTGGATGCACTTCGTGTATAAAATGGACAATCTCTTTCGAAATATCAGGGTTTCGAACGAAAACTCGTCTGTTACAAAGGCATTTCATTTTTTAAACTTATTTCAAGTATAGACTTTTTGTGCGTTCAGTATGCACCATTCAAAGCCACGTCATCAACTTTCAACCATTTCTGACTTCATTTGCTATTTTCATGCATTTACTGATTTGTTTTGAGCTAAATGACCCTGAAACTGAAAAGCACTACAAATGAACTCTGAAAAGGTTGAAAGTTGGCACAGTATCATCATTTCACCCACATAGCATGTGCTAAAACGTTGAGAGGGTTACGGCAAAAACTGGATGCACTTTGTGTACAAAATGGACAATCTCTTTCCACCCTCGTTCATCAGCCTCAATAGCTCGTTTCACCCTCGTTTCCAGGAGGCCAAATCATTGCTGAACATGCCCATGGCATGATTGTTAATCTTTTTCATCTTCGGATCATCCCACGGTTGTTCTATGTTATCATCCCGGTCGGGGAACTTGAATCTCTTGTGCAACATTGTTAGGAGCAATTGCGTCAAATGTTCTTTACAAAGGCATTTCATTTTTTTAAAACTTATTTCAACTCCAGACTTTTTGAGTGTTCGGTATGCACCATTCAAAGCCATAGCTACTGGTACATACCCTCATCCCCGAGGGTGAACTACTCCCTCCTCGTCATGGAGAGCGTCGGGATGATGAAGATGGCCCCCGGTGATGGATTCCCCCTTCGGTAGGGTGCCGGAACAGGGTCCTGATTTGTTTTTGGTGGCTACAAAGGCTTGCGGCGGTGGAACTCCCGATCTAGGTTATTTTCTGGAGGTTTGGGGATTTATAGGAGAGGTTGGCATCGAGAACAAGTCAGGGGGCCCCACGAAGAGTCCACGAGGCAGGGGCGCGCCCTCCACCCTCGTGGGACCCACGGCCTCCCCTCCGGTAATTCTTCGTTCAAGTAATTTTTATATTTTCAAGAAAATATCTCCCTTCATTTTCAGCGCATTTCGAGAACTTTTATTTCTGCACAAAAATAACAGCACGGTAGTTCTGCTGAAAATAGCGTCAGTCCGGGTTAGTTCTAACCAAATCATACCAAAATCATGTAAAAATATTGTAAACATGGAATGAATACATCAAAAATTATAGATACGTTGGAGATGTATCAGCATCCCCAAGCTTAATTCCTGCTCGTCCTCAAGTAGGTAAATGATAAAAACAGAATTTTTGATGTGGAATGCTACCTAACATATTTATCAATACAATCTTCTCTATTGTGTCAAAAATATTCAGATCCATAAGATTCAAAACAAAAGTTTAATATTGACATAAAAATAATAATACTTCAAGCATACTAACAAAGCAATCATGTCTTCTCAAATAACATGGCCAAAGAAAGCTATCCCTACAAAATCATATAGTCTGGCTATGCTCTATCTTCATCACACAAAATATTTAAATCATGCACAACCTCGATGACAAGCCAAGCAATTGTTTCATACTTTTGATGTTCTCAAACTTTTTCAATTTTCACGCAGTACATGAGCGTGAGCCATGGATATAGCACTATATGTGGAATAGAATGGTGGTTGTGGAGAAGACAAAAAGGGGAAGATAGTCTCACATCAACTAGGCGTAACAATGGGCTATGGAGATGCCCATCAATAGATATCAATGTGAGTGAGTAGGGATTTCCATGCAAAGGATGCGCTAGAGCTATAAGTGTATGAAAGCTCAAAAGAAAACTAAGTGGGTGTACATCCAACTTGCTTGCTCACGAAACCCAGAGCATTTTGAGGAAGTCCATCATTGGAATATACAAGCCAAGTTCTATAATGTAAAATTCCCACTAGTATATGAAAGTGACAACATAGGAGACTCTCTATCATGAAGATCATGGTGCTACTTTGAAGCACAAGTGTGGTAAAAGGATAGTAGCATTGCCCCTTCTCTCTTTTTCTCTCACTTTTTAATTTTTTTATTTGTCTCTATCTCTTTTTTTGGCCTCTTTTTTTCGTCCGGAGTCTCATCCCGGCTTGTGGGGGAATCATAGTCTCCATCATGCTTTTCTCACTGGGACAATGCTCTAATAATGATGATCATCACACTTTTATTTACTTCTCAAGAATTAGAACTCAATGCTCAGAACAAAATATGACTCTATGTGAATGCCTCCGGCGGTGTACCTGGATATGCAATGATTCAATAGTGACATGTATGAAAAAATTATAAACGATGGCTTTGCCACAAATACGATGTCAAGTACATGATTATGCAAAGCAATATGACAATGATGGAGCGTGTCATAATAAACAGAATGATGGAAAGTTGCGTGGCAAGATATCTCGGAATGGCTATGGAAATGCCATAATAGGTAGGTATGGTGGCTGTTTTGAGGACGGTATATGGTGGGTGTATGGTACCGACGAAAGTTCCGCGGTACCAGAGAGGCTAGCAAAGGTGGAAGGGTGAGAGTGCGTATAATCCATGGACTCAACATTAGTCACAAAGAACTCACATACTTATTGCAAAAATCTATTAGTTATCGAAACGAAGTACTACACGCATGCTCCTAGGGGATAGATTCGTAGGAAAAGACCATCGCTCATCCCCGACCGCCACTCATAGGGAAGACAATCAATAAATAAATCATGCTCCAACTTCATCACATAACGGTTCACCATACGTGCATGCTATGGGAATCACAAACCTCAACACAAGTGTTTCTCAAATTCACAATTACTCCACTAGCATGACTCTAATATCACCATCCTCATATCTCAAAACAATCATAAGGAATCAAACTTCTCATTGTATCCAATGCACTTTATATGAAAGTTTTTATTATATCCCTCTTGGATGCCTATCATACTAGGACTAATTTCATAACCAAAGAAAATTACCATGTTGTTTAAGAATCTCAAAATAATATAAGTGAAGCATGATAGTTCATCTATTTCTTCAAAATAAAACCACCATCGTGCTCTAAAAGATATAAGTGAGGCACTAGAGCAAATGACAAACTACTCTGAAAGATATAAGTGAAGATCAATGAGTAGTCGAATAATTATGTAACTATGTGAAGACTCTCTAACATTTAAGGATTTCAGATCTTGGGATATTATTCAAAAAGCAAGCAAAACAAAATAAAACAAAATGATGCTCCAAGAAAAACACATGTCATGTGGTGAATAAAAATATAGCTCCAAGTAAAGTTACCGATGAACGAAGACGGAAAAGGGGATGCCATCCAGGGCATCCCCAAGCTTAGGATCTTGGTTGTCCTTGAATATTAACTTGGGGTGCCTTGGGCATCCCCAAGCTTAGGCTCTTGCTGTCAGTGTCAAAACCGGTGGATCTCGGGTAGGGGGTCCCGAACTGTGTGTCTAAGGTTGATGGTACCAGGAGGCGGGGGACACGATGTCTACCCAGGTTCGGGCCCTCTCTATGGAGGTAATACCCTACTTCCTGCTTGATTGATCTTGATGAATATGAGTATTACAAGAGTTTATCTACCACGAGATCGTAATGGATAAAACCCTAGAAGTCTAGCCTCTATGTTTATGATTGCCTCTACGGACTAAGCCCTCCGGTTCATATAGACATCGGAGGGGACCAGGTTTGTACAAAGTCGGTTACAGAGAAAGGAATCTTCATATCCAGGTGCCAAGCTTGCCTTCCACGCCAAGGAGAGTCCCATCCAGACACAGGAGAGAGTCTTCTGTCTTGTATCTTCACGGCCCAATAGCCGGCCTACGCTACATAGTCTGGCCGTCCGAGGACCCCTTAATCCAGGACTCCCTCAGCAGCCCCTGAACCAAGGCTTCAATGACGAGGTGTCCGGCACACGAATTGTCTTCGGCATTGCAAGGCGGGTTCCTTCTCCGAATAGTCCAAAATAGTCTTTTGAACACAAGAATCATGTCCGGCTCTGCAAAACAAATTCCACACACAACTGTAGAGAGTATAATATTTCACGAGTCCAATCCGCTGACAACTTTTTGTAGCGTGACATCACGTCGCCGCCCGACCATTATTTTGAACAGTTTTTTAGCCTGCCGCTCCATATTTCAAGATGTGGTTTTATTGGCACGTCCTGTCGAAGTAGAGATCGTGTCTCCTTATCACGGGATTCTCATCAATACGGGTGTGGGTAACCCAACCATGCCGTCTGCACGGCCCTTGGGGAATAGGCGAGTTTTAAGGCGAGTGGCGAGGCGCTTGATATTTGCTGCATTTATAAGGAGAAAAGGATTCACCCCTTTTCACCCACGCCTTCCCTTTCTCTGCCCATCCATTCTCGAGCTCCAACGCCCAAGTCCTCATCCTCTCGCCTCAAAAAAAACACTCCAATCATGTCCAGATCCGGAGCGCAGGGCAAGTGGATGGCCTCCTCCGTTAAGGAGAAGGACATTACCAAGCTCCGGGAGGCTGGGTATTCGGCCGAGGAAATCTCCCATCGGCTTCCGGCCAAGGGACAGATCGTCCCCACCCCGGAGCCCCATGAGAGGGTAGTATTCATCCCCCACATCGCCCGCGGGTTGGGATTTTCTCTCCACCCATTCGTCCGCGGACTCATGTTCTACTATGGGCTGGATTTCCACGATCTGGCCCCCAACTCCTTCCTCAACATCTCGGCATTCATTGTCATGTGCGAGGCCTTACTCCGCACCGCACCCCACTTCGGATTATGGTTAAAGATCTTCAATGTGAAGCCAAAGGTCGTGGGCAGTCAACACGCGGAGTGCGGAGGCGCCATGGTGAGCAAGATGCCCAACGTCACATGGCCAATAACTACCTTTGTGGAGACCGTCAAAGGGTGGCAATAGCAGTGGTTCTATGTCACAGAGCCGTGCGACACCACCTGGGCCGCAGATCCTGAATTCCAGTCCAGAGCCCTGATGCGGCTCACCTCCTGGCTAGAGAAGGGCCGGGACTGGTCTTCATCGGACGAGGTGACAGCGCTTCAGACGCGCATCAGGAGCATGATAGACAAGAATATCAAGCTTGTCAATGTGATCCAGTTGATGCTTGTTCGCCGGATCCTTCCGTGCCAAAGCCGGACTTGCCATTTGTGGGAGTACAATCCGGCCAAGCACCAGACCTTGCTACAGTTCTTCGACACTCCGCACGAAGATATCTGGAAGGTGCTTTTCAAGTCCAACGAGACGTGGCTGGATACGACCGAGGACTGTGGGCATGACTTGGCCCATCCCGCTAGTCCAGTAAGTTTTTTCATGTTTTCAAGGTGTATACTTTACTTGCATACTCGAGGAAGACGCCTAAGCCTCCCTACTAACTCTCTCAGGGCTGGACAAAGAATGCAGAGCGGATTCACTATCCGGCTCCGCTGCCCGAAGACCCAGCAGTTCCACTTCTGACAAAGATGTTGGTTTCGGCGCCCTATCAAGCACCGGAGAAGAAGGCCAAGGGGACCAAAGGTGGCCTCCATCATAAGGGCACTTCAGACATGACGTCCGGAGATGCCGAGACTCATTCCTCCGCCGCCGAGGACGACGAGGAAGAGGAGGTAGAAGAAGAAAGCAATTCCCCCCTGAGTGGGGAAGAAACAAAAGGATGGCCTCCACGCATCCGGAGGCCGAAGCATCCAAGAAGGGGAAGGCTTCCCTCCCAAACAATTCCACAGCAGACACCGACAGTAGCTCGGAATGGCGCCCCAGGGATAAGCCCCTGGCCGAATCGTAAGTAGTCAAAGATGCACTCATATATCCGGCCCTTTTCCTTCATGGTTTTTACATGTTGAATCATGTGCTGCAGCTCGGCCCGTTTCGTCCTCCAGCAATCCTCATCAACGGGCAATTCGCTGGACCCGAAGGTGATGGATAGCAGGTCCCTTCCGGCGGCCTCCTCTCCCAAGGCCATGGATCACACTGAGGCGTTGTCCCAAAGGACCCCAGGCCAAGGAGCGATGAAGGAGGCCATCAAGGCGGCGTCAGAGGGTGAAACCTTGGCCGCCGGACACATAGGGGAGCAAATCCCCATAGATACTGGTGATGGGGGCCATATCCAATTCGGCCCCCAGCCGAATACAATGTTGGAGACCTATACGGCTCCGGAATTAGGCAAGCAGCCTCTTTCGAAAGAAGGAGGTGCACCTATTCCACCAGTGACCTCTGTCCATCCAGAGGCATCGGATAATTTGCTTGAAGCGCTGCAAGGCACTTCCATTGTTGAGGAACATCGTATCCTTGTGGGTACGATGGTTGAGAGGGTGCGGTCCATTAAGAGCGGACTGACCGACGCTTGTACCAGTATTCTAAGAGGTTTTGAGGTGAGCAACACAATTATATAAAAAGAATGCCATAGTATAGACAGTAGCCCTGAGACTCTGTCCGGTGTTCGGAAAGAAAAGCCGAACAGAGGATCAAATAATTTTCGCAGGAGACTAACCTGACATGTCTATGTGAATAAGCAGGCGTCGTTGCTAGCTGCGACCTCTCATGCTGCTGAGGACTCTAGACTGAAGCATAGTCTGGAGCGGACCGAGGAAGAGATCGGCCATGTGAAGAAACAGCTGGAAGACAATTAAGGTATGCAATAACCTTGTCTATATTCAGGAAGGATGAATGATTTGTGCTGATAAAGTCCCATGATATTTATTAGGAGCGGTGACCGAGGTGGAGACCCTCAAGAAGGTGTTGGCCGAGGCCGAGGAGAGAGCGGCCAAGGAACAAGCCGCCCATGAAAAGCATGAGGCCAGGGACGGTGAGGTCCAGCAGGAGCTCCAGGACACCATGAAGTAATGCGAGTCCTTGGAGCACAACATTGCGGATCAAGAGTCCGAACTTGCTAAGGCCCGCCAAAGCGCACACGATGCCCGAGTTGAAGCCCAGGGCGCCCTCCAGGAAGTCCAGGAGGCCAGAAAAATCGCGGCGAGTAAGGCCTTTTTTATGCAGAGCAAATATGTGAAGAAAAGGTTCCTCTTACTGACCCGGATTTGGAGTTCTACAGGGGCGTTTGCGGACCTACCGTGCAGCATTTCAGACGCTACAGAGTTCTTCCGAGCCGAAGATGGGAGCTCCACGGCGAAGCTGTTTTGGTCGAAATACCTTGCACCAGAACATCCGGTGCCCTTTAGCGATCAGCTAAAACAGCTGGTCGAACTGCATAGGGTGGCCTAACTAGCCATGAAGGATTTAATAATCCGTCTATGGCCTGCCGAAGCCATACCTAGCAGCTACTTCGGGGTCGTGAAGCGGCTGGTCAATGCGCGCCCTTGGCTTGATGCCATCAAGCGGTCAGTCTGCATCGAAGGCGCGCGAATGGCCTTCGCCCGAGTCAAGATATAGTGGGTGGAGATGGACATTGTGAAGCTTGCGACCGATGGACTGCCCGCGGGCAAGGAGCACCACACGCCCGAGCGGTATTTTGAAGATGTCTTGAAGGGATCCCGCGTTGTAGAGGGGCTGTGTTCGAAAGACATTATCTTTGAATGAAGTCATTCATATTGTCCCTTCCTGTATTATGAAATAAAGTCGTTATGTAATATAATGCATGTTATTTAAAATTGTACCTCCTGTGCGGCCGTTTTGTTAAATCTGAGAGTTGGTCAGTCGTTGGCTTCAGCCCCCACATAGGTAGTACGGGGGTGTTCGGGATGAATCTAAATACTCTTTATCCCAAAGTTTGGTCCTTAAAGGAGGTGTTTAACGCAACGAACCAGGCAATCGGACTATGTGGCTTTATGACCCTCACTTAGCCAAAGGACTTTGACAAATAGAAATGTAGGCGCAGCCCCTAGTTAGTATTTAATTCGGACTAGAGTGTTGTAGACACCTTGTCGGGTAAAGGCCGATTCGTCGCACGAGGCGCAAGAAATCGCAAAAGATTTTGATCCTCCGAATAGCTGACCATCTCTCGCCACATCATGATAGTCGGTTTTCGGCTTTCTCTACTAAGGTGTTTGCTCGAATAAACCAGAGACACAATCGCAGTAGTTCTCCCTTGCCTACCCTAGCCGATAGAGCGGAACGTAAGGTAGTAAGCATAGGATCCGGGCAACACAACTATTGACCAAAGACATGATTCGGAGCCAATGCATATAATGCTACAATTCGGGGTGCCAAACTGTACTGTAAAAATTGTTTGGACTTTGTTGCCGTAGTATGGAGCATAATGAATCCCCTGGCGAATTTAAAGCGTACCAAAGTGTATGGGTGCAATCGATAAGAATAAGGAAATAAAATGAAATAGCAATTTAATGCCACATAAGTTAGGCCGCAAACTTTTTTTATTGTAATTTGATTAATACGCCAAAGCTTATTTGTACAAATAGTGTAATAAACAATATGGCTGTTTAACCTGCCAAGACCAGGGGGAGCTGTGTGTGGGTCCCGAAGACAGGTAGAATGATCATCAAGAAGAACATCTAGAGATTCCCTCACACATCCATACTGCTTCCCTCCTTGGTATGTATATATCCTTCGAAAGGACCGATGACCAGGCCGTCGGGAGGGGCCTGTGAAAAAGACACAAAAAATGATAAGAAGGAAAAGGAAAAGGTATGTGTGTGAGTCATATGATGGGCCACAATAACGTTATGCCTCCGTCTATGCCCATGGTATGTTGAGTGCGTAGATATGTATGCGCGGTACGCACACTGCCATTTGGTCGGGATTGAGACAGAGGCCAAATTGCTAGTCGAGCTCTTGATGAGCTGGACTGTCCTGCTGCAGAGTAGTCCGGACTCGTTTGACAGTGTGTGGGAGCTTGGCCGCCGAATTAAATTTCTGCTTGATAAGGCCGCTCTGTACCTCTGATGCCAGAGCGGCGGAGTGCTCCTCAGTACGGATGGAGCGCTCTGTGTTTCCATTGACTGTTATCACACAGCATGGTCCGAGCATCTTAAGTTTGAGATAAGCATAATATGGCACCACATTGAATCGAGCAAATGCAGTTCATCCGAGCAGGGCATGATAGCCACTACGGAAGGGGACGATGTCAAAGATCAACTCTTCGCTTCAAAAGTTGTCCAGAGATCCGAAGAAAACTTCCAATGTGATTGAGCCCGTGCAGCGGGCCTCTACACCTGGTATAACTCCTTTAAAGGTAGTTTTTGTGGGCTTGATCCTGGATGAATTGATGCCCATTTTGCACACTGTATGCTGATATAGCAGGTTCAGGCTGCTGCCACCGTCCATGAGGACTCGCGTGAGGTCGAATCCATCAATTATTGGGTCGAGGACCAATGCGGCTGAACCGCCATGACGGATACTGGTCTGATGGTCCCTGCGATCGAAAGTGATTGGGCAAGACGACCATGCGTTGAACTTTGGGGCGACTGCCTCCATCGCGTAGATGTCCCTGAGCGCGCGCTTGCGCTCCCTCTTAGGGATATGGGTAGCATATATCATGTTCACCGTTTTAACTTCTGGGGGGGGTACTTCTTCTGTCACCCTGTGTTCGGTGGCCGGGGCTCCTTGTCATCGTCCTTTCTCTATGACCCCTTCTCCTTGTTCTCGGCATTTAACTTGCCGGCCTGTTTAAAAACCCAACAGTCTCTGTTGGTATGATTGGCTGGTTTATCAGGAGTGTCGTGGATTTCACATGGACAATCGAGTATGCGGTCCAAGCTGGACGAGCCCGGATTGTTTCTTTTATATGGCTTCTTCCATTGACCGGACTTAGAGCCACTGAATCCGACATTGACCGCCGAGTCCTCGGTGTTGTCACCATTGCTTCGATGCTTGTGTCTATTGCGTCGGGGCTTGCCGTTGCTATTTCTGGCTTCAAAAGTGCCAGGTTCACTTGTATTGTTATTGCTATGGGCTAGCCAGCTATCCTCGCCCGCGCAGAAGCGGGTCATAAGCGTCGTGAGGGCTGCCATAGACTTCAGCTTTTCTTGGCCGAGGTGTCGGGCGAGCCATTCGTCACGGATGCTATGTTTAAAGGCCGCTATGACTTCGGCATCCGGACAGTCGATGATCTGGTTTTTTTTAGTTAAGAACCTAGTCCAGAATTTCCTGGCTAACTCTCCGGGCTGTTGAACTATGTAACTTAAGTCGTCGGACTCCGGAGGTCGGACATATGTACCCTGGAAGTTGTCGAGGAAGGCGTCTTCCAAGTCGTCCCAGCTGCCAATTAAGTTTTCGGGCAAACTATTCAACCAGTGCCGAGCAGGTCCCTTGTATTTTAGCGGGAGGTATTTAATGGCATGAAGATCAACACCGCGGGCCATATGAATATGGAGGAGAAAATCCTCAATCCATCCGCGGGGTCTATTGTCCCATCATATGATTCGATGTTCACGGGTTTAAACCCTTCCAGGAATTCATGTTCCGTTACTTCATCAGTAAAGCAAAGGAGGTGTGCAGCGCCTCTATATCGGGCCAAGTTGCGATGTAGCTCGGATGGAGTTCGTCTGCGGTTTTCGGCCCGAGCATGGTTATGTTTGTCACTTCCGGTCGGATGGCCATCATCGCGCATAGGGGCACGCCCCCGCGATCCATAGATCGATCTGGTCTAACCTGCTCTGTTTTCCAGGTCATGTCGCAGGTCATATGTGTATCCCCGAGCTGTTGTGTCTCTGTTTTTACGACGAGGTAGTGTGGGCTGGTGTTCAGCTTGAGTTGCCGCTTTGTCCCAGCCATGTGGTGCTCGGTCAACCGTATTATGTGCTGGTAGGACGGGCTCTAGCGCCTCGTCATCGAATTGGGGTAACAATTTGCTTTTCGGGTAACTTTTGGTTGGGCATTCGAGGCCGTATTCCTCGGCTGCCAGGACATTATTCCATCTGTCATTGAGTAGATCTTGATCAGCTTGAAGCTGTTGCTGCTTCTTTTTCAGGCTCCTTGCAGTGGCTATTAGCCGGCGCTTAAAGCGCTCCTGATCGACGGGCTCCTTAGGCACGATAAAGTCTTCGTCGCTGAGGCTCGCCTCATCCTCGGAGGGTGGAAGATAAATTACTGTCCTCCGAGTCTTTGTTAACGGCCTGTTCATTAGGGCTGACTTGCCCATCCTCTGGTTCATCCTGTTTGGAAGTTGGCTCAATGGGGTCTTCATTGTCTTCTGTGTCGTACGGAGTATTATTTTCTCCTGTGCCGGTATTGCTGTTTTTGCCACGGCGTGGTTTAGAACGGCACCGGTGACATCGACGCTTTGGCTGTATCTCAGGAGGCTTATCCTCAACTGGATCCTTCTCGTTGTCGCCATTGTTCTCTTTGGGTGTATCCACCATGTATACGTCATACGAGGAGGTGGTTGTCCAGTGTCCTGTAAGCGGTGGTTTTTGTGCCTGCTCCTCTCCGGCATCGTCGTCCATACTGTCGATGTCTTCGGAGCCATAATCGAGCATGTCGGTTAAGTCTTCGACAGTGGCTATGAAGTGGGTGGTGGGTTGGAAGCAGAATTCTCCGTCATCAGCTTCCAATCCAAACCGGATATAGTTCGGTTTAGAGTTCCCTGATAAGGAGAGGGCTTTTAATGAGTTTAGCACATCGCCTAAAGGTGAGTGCCGGAAGATGTCCGCGGAGCTAAATTCAACGATCGGCGCCTGATCAGGTTCGATGGGCGTGGATGCACGTGGTTCGGAACCTATGTCCAGAGACGAATCCGAGGTTCCAGTGACACAGGCCCCGCTCGAGGTTGGATCTGTGTGCGTCTCTAAAGCCGCTAAGTCTGTGGCTTCCATGGCGGGGTTGAGCTTCCTGTCCTTGGATGGCGCAATCTGCTCCGGATCCAGGGCCAGAGCAGTTACAGGCGCTATCTCCTGGGCACGGTCCAATGATAGATTTAGTTCATGTTCATCGTGGTGGCAGGGAGCGGCTGCCATGGGCTCGAATCCGTCGAAGATCAAGTCTCTGCGGATATCGGCAACGTAATTCAAGCTTCCGAACCTGACCTAATGGCCAGGGGCATAGCCGTCGATCTGCTCTAGATGGCCAAGCGAGTTCGCCCGTAGTGCGAAGCCGCCGAATACGAAGATCTGTCCAGGGAGGAAAACCTCCCTCTGAACTGCATTGTTGTAGATGATTGACGGAGCCATCAAACCTTTTGGTGACGACGCAGCGGAACTCGCAATGAAAGCACCAATGTCCGTGTCAAAACCGGCGGATCTTGGGTAGGGGGTCCCGAACTGTGCATCTAAGGTTGATGGTAACAGGAGGCGGGGGACATGATGTTTACCCGGTTCGGGCCCTCTCTATGGAGGTAATACCCTACTTCCTGCTTGATTGATCTTGATGAATATGAGTATTACAAGAGTTGATCTACCACGAGATCGTAATGGCTAAAACCCTAGAAGTCTAGCTTGTATGTTTATGATTGCCTCTACGGACTAAGCCCTCCGGATTATATAGACATCGGAGGGGACTAGGGTTGTACAAATTCGGTTACAGATAAAGGAATCTTCATATCCGGGCGCCAAGCTTGCCTTCCACGCCAAGGAGAGTCCCATCCGGACACGGGAGAGAGTCTTATGTCTTGTATCTTCACGGCCCAACAGTCCGGCCTACGATACATAGTCCGGCCGTTCGAGGACCCCTTAATCCAGGACTCCCTCACTTGCCACGTCTTATTCCATAGTCCATCGAATCCTTACCCAAAACTTGAAAACTTGACAACACAAAACTTAACAGAAAACTCGTAAGCTCCGTTAGTATAAGAAAGTGAATCACCACTTAGGTATTTTTGTGAACTCATTCCATCGAATCCAACTTATACATGGTTCATACCCTCCGATACTACTCATAGATTCATCAAAATAAGCAAACAACACACAGAAAACAGAATCTGCAAAAACAGAACAGTCTGTAGTAATCTGTAACTCTTGAATACTTATGTAACTCCAACAATTCTGAAATAAATTGGTGGATGTGAGTAACTTGTCTATTAATCTGCTGCATAAAGAATCAACTTAAAAGCACTCTTCTGTTAAAAATGACAATTATTCTCGTGAGTGCAAAGTTTCTGTTTTTTACAGCAAGATCGCATTAACTTTCACCCAAGTCTTCCCAAAGGTTCTACTTGACACTTTATTGAAACAAAAGCTATAAAACATGATTACTATGGTATCTTAATCATGTGTACACACAAAAACACTAGGGGTAAATATTGGGTTGTCTCCCAACAAGCACTTTTCTTTAATGCATTTCTAGCTAGGCATGATGATTTCAATTATGCTCGCATAAAAAATAAGAATTTAAACATAACGGGAGCATCATGAGGCATATGACTAGCACATTTAAGTCTAACCCACTTCCTATGCATAGGATTTTTTGAGCAAACTACTTATGGAACAAGAATCAACTATCATAGGAAAGCAAAACAAGCTTAACTTCAAAATCTTCAACACATAGAGAGGAAACTTGATATTATTGCAATTCCTACAAGCATATATTCCTACCTCATAATAATTTTCAGTAGCATCATGAATGAATTCAACAATATAACCATCACATAAAGCGTTATTTTCATGATGCATGAGCATAGAAATTTTACTACTCTCCACATAAGCAAATTATTCTCATCAATAGTGGTGGGAGCAAACTCAACAAAATAACTATCATGTGAGGCATGATCCAAATGAAAATTAAAATCAAGATGACAAGTTTCATGGTTATCATTATTCTTTATAGCATACATGTCAACACAATAATCATCATAGATAGCAACTTTGTTCTCATAAGCAATTGGAACCTCTTCCGAAATAGTGGATTCGTCACTAAATAAAGTCATGACCTCTCCAAATCCACTTTTATCAATATCACAATAAGATTCAACACCCTCCAAAATAGTGGGATAGTTACTTCCTAAAGTTGACACTCTTCCAAACCCACCTTCATCAATATAATCATCATAAATAGGAGGCATGCTTTCATCATAATAAATGTGCTCATCAAAACATGGGGGACAAAAAATATCATCTTCATCAAACATAGCATCCCCAAGCTTGTGGCTTTGCATATCATTAGCATCATGGATATTCAAAGAATTCATACTAACAACATTGCAATCATGTTCATCATACAAAGATTTAGTGCCAAACATTTTACTGCATTCTTCTTCTAACACTTTGGCACAATTATCGAAATCCTTATTTTCATGAAAGACATTAAAAAGATGAAGCATATGACTCAACTTCAATTCCATTTTTTTGGTAGTTTCCTTTTGTAGACTAAACTACTGATAAAACAATAAACTCAAAGATTCAATTGCAGGATCTAAAGATATACCTTCAAGCACTAACCTCCCCGGCAACGGCGCCCGAAAAGAGCTTGATGTCTACTATGAAACCTTCTTCTTGTAGACGTTCTTGGGCCTCCAAGTGCAGAGGTTTGTAGGACAGTAGCAAATTTCCCTCAAGTGTATGACCTAAGGTTTATCAATCCGTGGGAGCCGTAGGATGAAGATGGTCTCTCTCGAACAACCCTGCAACCAAATAACAAAGAGTCTCTTGTGTCCCCAACACACCCAATTCAATGGTAAATTGTATAGGTGCACTAGTTCGGCGAAGAGATGGTGATACAAGTGCAATATGGATGGTAGATATAGATTTTTGTAATCTGAAAATATAAAAACAGCAAGGTAACAAGTAATAAAAGTGAGTGAAAATGGTATTGCAATGCTTCGAAACAAGGCCTAGGGTTCATACTTTCACTAGTGCAAGTTTTCTCAACAATAATAACATAATTGGATCATATAACTATCCCTCAACATGCAACAAAGAGTCGCTCCAAAGTCACTAATAGCGGAGAACAAACGAAGAGATTATTGTAGGGTACGAAACCACCTCAAAGTTATTCTTTTCGATCAATGCATTGGGCTATTCCTATAAGTGTCACAAACAGCCCTATAGTCCATAGTAAAATAACACCTTCAGACACAAATCAACCAAAACCCTAATGTCACCTAGATACTCCAATGTCACCTCAAGTATCTGTGGGTTTGATTATACGACATGCATCACACAATCTTAGATTCATCTATTCAACCAACACAAAGAACTTCAAAGAGTGCCCGAAAGTTTCTATCGGAGAGTCGAGACGAAAACGTTTGCCAACCCCTATGCATAGATTCCCAAGGTCACGGAACCTGCAAGTTGATCACCAAAGCATACATCAAGTGAATCAATAGAATACCCCATTGTCAGCACGGGTATCCCACGCAAGACATACATCAAGTGTTCTCAAATCCTTATAGAATCAATCCGATAAGATAACTTCAAAGGAAAAACTCAATTCATTACAAGAAGGTAGAGGGGAAGAAACATCATAAGATCGAACTATAGTAGCAAAGCTCGCGGTACATCAAGATCGTGCCACATCAAGAACACGAGAGAGAGAGATCAAACACATAGCTACTAGTACATACCCTCAGCCCCGAGGGTGACCTACTCCCTCCTCATCATGGAGAGCGTCGGGATGATGAAGATGGCCACCGGTGATGGATTCCCCCTCCGGCAGGGTGCCGAAACAGGGCCCCGATTGGTTTTTGGTGGCTACAGAGGATTGCGGTGGTGGATCTCCTGATCTAGGTTATTTTCTAGAGGTTTGGGGATTTATAGGAGAGGTTGGCGTCGAGAACAAGTCAAGGGGCCCCACAGAGAGTCCACGAGGTAGGGGGCGCCCTCCACCCTCGTGCGGCCCATGGGCCTCCCCTCCGGTAACTCTTCGTTCCAGTATTTTATTTATTTTCCAGAAAAAACCTCCGTTCATTTTCAGCGCATTCCGAGAACTTTTATTTCTGCACAGAACCAACACCACGGTACTTTTGCTAAAAACAGCGTCAGTCTGGGTTAGTTCTAACCAAATCGTACCAAAATCATGTAAAAATATTGTAAACATGGCATGAATACATCAAAATTTATAGATACATTGGAGATGTATCAGTACTATTCTCACTTTCAAGAGAAGGTACAATTACCTCATCAAGTTCTACTTTCCTCCCACCCACTTCTTTCGAGAGAAACTCCTTTAGAAAGGACCCATTCTCAACAACAAAGATCTTGCCTTCGAATCTATCATGGAAGGTGTACCCAATTGTTTCCTTAGGGTATCCTATGAAGACACACTTCTCCGATTTGGGTTCGAGCTTATCAAGCTGAAGCCTTTTGACATATGTGTTGCAACCCCAAATTTTAAGAAACGACAGCTTAGATTTCTTGCCAAACCACAGTTCCTACGGTGTCGTCTCAACGGATTTAGATGGTTCACTATTTAACTTGAATGCAGATGTCTCTAACGCATAACCCCAAAACGATAGTGGTAAATTGGTAAGAAATATCATATATCGCACCATATCTAATAAAGCGCGGTTACGACGTTCGGACACACCATTACGCTGTGGTGTTCTAGGTGGCGTGAGTTGTGAAACAGTTCCACATTGTTCTAAATGAAGGCCAAACTCATAAATCAAATATTCACCTCCACAATTAGATTGTAGAAAATTTACTTTCTTGTTACAATGATTCTCCACTTCACTCTGAAATTCTTTGAACTTTTCTAATGTTCCATACTTGTGTTTCATCAGGTAGCTATACCCATATCTACTTAAATCATCAGTGAAGTTGAGAAAATAACAATACCTACCGCGTGCTTCAACACTCATCAGACCGCATACATCCATATGTATTATTTCAAATAAGTTATTAGCTCTCCTCGTTGTTCCGAATAACGGAGTTTTAGTCATCTTGCCCATGAGGCATGGTTCGCAAGTATCAAATAATTCATAATAAAGTGATTCCAAAAGTCCATCCATATGGCGTTTCTTCATGCGCTTTACACCAATATGACCTAAACGGCGGTGCCACAAGTATGTTGCACTATCATTATCAACTTTGCATCTTTTGGTATCAATATTATGAATATGTGTATCACTACGATCGAGATTCAATAAAACATTAACATTGGGTGTATGACCATACAAGGTTTTATTCATGTAAACATAATAACAATTACTATCTGTCTTAAATGAATAACCGTACTGCAATAAACATGATCCTACCTTGTTCATGCTCAACGCAATCACCAAATGACATTTATTTAGGTTCAACACTAATCCCCAAAGTATAGGGAGTGTGCGATGATGATCATATCAATCTTGGAACCACTTCCAACACACATCATCACCTCACCCTCAACTAGTCTCCATTCATTCTGCAATTCCTGTTTTGAGTTACTAATCTTAGCAACCGAACAGGTATCAAATTCCCAGGGGCTACTATGAGTAATAGTAAGGTACATATCAATAACATGTATATCAAATATACCTTTGTTCACTTTGTCATCCTTCTTATCCGCCAAATATTTGGGGTAGTTCTGCTTCTAGTGACCATTTCCTTTGCAGTGGAAGCACTCAGTTTCAGGCTTGGGTTAGCTTTCGGCTTCTTCACGGGAGTGACAACTTGCTTGCCATTCTTCCTAAAGTTCCCTTTCTTTCCCTTGCCCTTTTTGTTGAAACTAGTGGTCTTGTTCACCATCAACACTTGATGCTTTTTATTGATTTCTACCTTTGCTAATTTCAGCATCGCGAAAAACTCGGGAATCGTTTTCATCACCCCTTGCATATTATAGTTCATCACGAAGTTCTAGTAGCTTGGTGATAGAGACTAAAGAACTCTGTCAATCACTATCTTATTTGGAAGATTAACTCCCACTTGATTCAAGCGATTGTAGTACCCAGACATTTTGAGCACATGCTCACTAGCTGAGCTATTCTCGTCCATCTTGTAGGCAAAGTACTTGCCAGAGGTCTCATACCTCTCGACAAGGGCATGAGTCTGAAATACCAATTTCAGCTCTTGGAACATCTCGTATGCTTTGTGGCGTTCAAAACGTTTTTGAAGTCCCGGTTCTAAGTCGTAAAGCATGGTGCGCTAAACTATCAAGTAGTCATCATATCGAGCTTGCCAAACATTCATAACGTCTGCATCTGCTCCTGTAATAGGTCTGTCACCTAGCGGTGCATTAAGGACGTAATTCTCCTGTGCAGCAATGAGGATAATCCTCAGATCACGGACCCAGTCCGCATCATTGCTACTATCATCTTTCAACTTAGTTTTCTCTAGGAACATATCAAAAAATAGGGGAGCCACAACGCGAGCTATTGTTCTACAACATAATTTGCAAATACTATCTGGACTAAATTCATGATAAATTAAGTTTAACTAATCAAATTACTTAAAAACTCCCACTTAAACTGACATCCCTCAAGTCATCTAAGTGTAATGTGATCCAAATCAAATAACCCACGTCCGATCATCACGCGAGATGTGGCATTCATCAATGGTGAACATCTCTATGTTGATCATATCTACTATATGATTCGTGTTCGATCTTTTGATCTCCAGTGTCCCGAGGCCGTCTCTGTACATGCTAGGCTCGTCAAGTTTAACCCAAGTATTCCACGTGTGTAAATATGGCTTACACCCGTTGTATGTGAACATACAGTCTATCACACCCGATCATCACATGGTGTCTCAACACGATGAACTGTAGCAACGGTGCATACTCAGGGAGAACACTTTTATCTTGAAATCTAGTGAAGGTATCATCTTATAATGCTACCGCCGTTCTAAGCAAAATAAGATGCATAAAGGATAAACATCACATGCAATCAAAAATATGTGACATAATATGGCCATCATCATCTTGTGCTTTTGATCTCCATCTCCAAAGCATCGTCATGATCTCCATTGTCACCGACTCGACACCTTGAACTCCATCGTTGCATCGTGGTCGTCTCGCCAACTATTGCTTCTACAACTATTACTAATGCATAGTGATAAAGTAAAGCAATTACATGGATTTTGCATTTCATACAATAAAGAGACAACCATAAGGCTCCTGTCGGTTGCTAATAGATTACAAAACATGATCATCTCATAAAATAATGTATATCTCATCATGTCTTGACCATATCACATCACAACATTCCCTGCAAAACGAAGTTAGACGTCCTCTACTTTGTTGTTGCAAGTTTTACGTGGCTGCTACGGGCTTCTTGCAAGAACCGTTCTTACCTACGGCACAAAAACCACAACGGTGATTTATAAAGTTTGTTGTTTTAACCTTCAACAAGGACCGGCCGCAGTCAAATTGGATTCAACTAAAGTAGGAGAAACAGACATCTGCCAGCCACCTTTATGCAAAACTAGTTGCATGTATGTCGGTGGAATCGGTCTGATGAACATGGTCATGTAAGGTTGATCCGGGTCGCTTCATCCAACAATACCGCCAAATCAAAATAAAACATTGGTGGTAAGGAGTATGACTATCACCACCCACAACTCTTCGTTTTCAACTCGTGCATATCATCAAAGCATAGACCTAGCTCATGATGCCACTATTAGGGAACATAGCATGTAATTTCAAAAAAAATCCTACGCTCACACAAGATCTATCTAGGAGATGTATAGCAATGTGGGGGGAGAGTGTGTCTACGTACTCTCGTAGACCGTAAGCGGAAGCGTTTCACAACGTGGTTGATGTAGTCGAACTTTCTTCACGATCCACTGATCGAGTACCGAACGTACGGCACCGCCGAGTTCTGCACACGTTCAGCTCAGTGACGTGCCTCACCTTCTTGATCCAGCAAGACATTGAGGTAGTAGATGAGTTCCGTCAGCGCGACGGCATGGTGACGGTGATGGTGAAGTGATCTCCGCAGGGCTTCGCCTAAGCACTACGAAAATATGACCGGGTGAGTAAACGATGGAGGTGGCGCCGCACACGGCTAGGCATTTGTTGTGGTTTGCTAGGCGACCCCTCTCACATAGGTGGGGGTGGAGGGAGCAGCCAAGAGGCGCTTCCAAGTAGGCCGAATGGTACTTGGCGTCCCTCCCCAATCCCCCCCCCCCCCGCCCTCTTACCATATTTATCGGAGGGGGGAGGAAAGTGGGGGAAGGGGAAAGGAAGGGGGAATCATATTCCCTTTCTTTCCTTTCCTCCTTCCCCTTTCCTTCTCCACCTTGGCCGACCCATATGGGAGCGCACCAGCTCCTTGTGGCTGGTGTGTTTCCCCACTTGGCCCATAAGGCCCATATCTTTTGTCAGAGGTGCTCGGAACCCCTTCCGGTGATCCGATATGTACTCGGTACCCTCCGGAACACTTCCGGTGTCTGAATACCATCGTCCTATATATCAATCATTACCTCTCGACCATTTCGAGACTCCTCGTCATTTTTGTGATCTCATCCGGGACTCCGAACAACATTCGGTCACCAAATCACATAACTCATATAATAGTATATCCTCATCGAACGTTAAGCGTGCGGACCCTACGGGTTCGAGAACTATGTAGACATGACTGAGACACCTCTCCGGTCAATAACCAATAGCGGAACCTGGATGCTCATATTGGCTCCCACATATTCTACGAAGATCTTTATTGGTCGAACCGTTATGACAACATACGTTATTCCCTTTGTCCATCGGTATGTTACTTGCCCGAGATTCGATCGTTGGTATCTTCATACCTAGTTCAGTATCGTTACGGGCAAGTCTCTTTACTCGTTCCATAATACTTCATCCTGCAACTAACTCATTAGTCACTTTGCTTGCAAGGCTTCTTATGATGTGTATTACCAAAAGGGCCCAAAGCTACCTCTCCGATACTCGGAGTGACAAATCCTAATCTCAATCTATGCCAACCCAACAAACACCTTCGGAGATACCTGTAGAGCATCTTTATAATCATCCAGTTACGTTGTGACATTTGATAGCACACAAGGCATTACTCTGGTATCCGGGAGTTGCATAATCTCATAGTGGAAGGAATATGTATTTGACATGAAGAAAGCAATAGCAATAAAACTCAATGATCAATATGTTGTGATAGTGGATGGGTCTTTTCCATCACATCATTCTCCTAATGATGTGATCCCGTTCATCAAATGACAACACATGTCTATGGTTAGGAAACTTAACCATCTTTGATAACGAGCTAGTCTAGTAGAGGCTTACTAGGGACACGGTGTTTTGTCCATGTATCCACACATGTATCAAGTTTCCGGTTAATACAATTCTAGCATGAATAATAAACATTTATCATGAAATAAGGAAATATAAAATAACAAATTTATTATTGCCTCTAGGGCATATTTCCTTCACAGACATGGTCTCGGAACACTGGAGACCGAAAGGTCGTACATGAGTCATATAGTAGATATGATCAACATGGAGATGTTCATCATTGATGACTACCCCATCTCACGTGATGATCGGACCTTGGTTAGTTGATTTGGATCATGTATCACTTAGACAACTTGAGGGATGTTGATTTAGGTGGGAGTTCATTAGTAATTTGATTATTTGAACTTAAATTTATAATGAATTTAGTCTTAATAGTTTTTGCATATCTATGTTGTAGACCAATGGCCCATGCTACCATTCCCTTGAATTTTAATGTGTTCCTAGAGAAAGCTACATTGAAAGATGATGGTAGAAACTACATGGATTGGGTCCATAACTTGAGGATTATCCTCACCGCTCCACGGAAGAATTATGTCCTTGATGCACCGCTAGGTGACGGGCCTACTAAAGGAGCTGATGCAGATGTTATGAACATTTGGCAAGCTCAATATGTTGACTACTTGATAGTTCGGTCTGCCATGCTTTACGGCCTAGAACCGGGACTTCAAAAGCGTTTTGGACGCCACGGAGCATATGAGATATTCCAAGAACTGAAGTTAATATTTCAAGAAAATTCCCAGGTTGAGATATATGAAGTCTCCAACAAGTTATTTAGGTGTAAGATGGAGGAGAACAGTTTTGTTAGTGAACACATACTCAGAATGTCTGGGTACCACAACCACTTGACTCAGCTGGGAATTGAGCTCCCAGATGAGTGTGTTATCGATATAGTTCTTCAATCACTGCCACCAAGCTACAAAGGCTTCGTGATGAACTATAATATGCAAGGGATGAGGAAAACATTTCCCGAGCTCTTCGCGGTGCTGAAATCGGCGGAGGTAGAAATCAAGGAGCATCAAGTGTTGATGGTTAACAAGACCACTACTTTCAAGAAAAAGGGCAAGGGAAAGAAAGGGAACTTCAAGAATAATGGCAAGCAAGTTGCCGCTCATGGGAAGAAGCCCAAAGCTGGACACAAGCCTGAGACTGAGTGCTTCCACTGCAGGGGAAATGGTCACTAGAAGTGGAACTGCCCCGAATACTTGGCAGATAAGAAGGATGGCAAAGTGAACAAAGGTATATTTGATATGCATGTTATTGATGTGTACCTTACTAATGCTCGTAGTAGCGCTGGGTATTTGATAGTAGTTCGGTTGCTCATATATGTAACTCGAAACACGAGCTGCGGAATAAACAGGATTAGCCAAGGACAAGGTGACGATGCGCGTCGGGAATGGTTCCAAGGTTGATGTGACCTCTGTCGGCACGGTACCTCTGCATCTACCTTCGGGATTACTTTTAGACCTCAATAATTGTTATTTGGTGCCGGCGTTGAGAATGAACATTATATCTAGATCTTGTTTATTGCGAGACGGTTATTCATTTAAGTCACAGAATAATAGTTGTTCTATTTATATGCGTAACATCTTTTATGGTCATGCACCCTTAGTGAATGGTCCATTCTTGTTGAATCTCGATTATAGTGATACACATATTCATAATATGGATGCCAAAAGATGCAAAGTTGATAAGGATAGTGCAACATACTTGTGGCACTGCCATTTAGGTCATATTGGTGTAAAGTGCATGAAGAAACTCCATTCGGATGGACTTTTGGAATCACTTGATTATGATCATTTGATACTTGTGAACCATGCCTCATGGGCAAGATGACTAAAACTCTGTTCTCCAGAACAATGGAGCGAGCTGATGACTTCTGGAAATAATACATACCGATGTATGTGGTCTGGTGAGTGTTGAAGCACGCGGCAGGTATCGTTATTTTCTAACCTTCACATAATATTTGAGTAGGTATGGTATATCTACTTGATGAAACACATGTTTGAAATATTTGGGAAGTTCAAAGAATTTCAAATGACATGGAGGTAAATATTTGAGTTACGAGTTTGGCCTTCATTTAAAACAATGTGGAATACTTTCACAACTCACGCCACCTGGAACACCACAGCATAATGGTATGTCTGAACATCATAACTGTACTTTATTAGATATGGTGTGATCTATGATGTCTCTTACTGATTTGCTACTATCATTTTGGGGGTATGCATTAGAGATAGTTGCATTCTCGTTAAATAGGGCACCATCTAAATCCATTGAGACGACACCGTATGAACTGTGGTTTGCCAATAAACCTAAGCTATCGTTTCTTAAAGTTTGGGATGCGGTGCTTATGTTAAAAGGCTTTAGCCTGATAATCTCAAACCCAAAGTGAAGAAGTGCGTCTTCATAGGATACCCTAAAGAAACTATTGGGTATACCTTCAACTACAGATCTGAAGGCAAGATCTTTGTTGCTAAGAATGGGTCATTTCTAAAGAAGGAGTTTCTCTCGAAAGAAATGAGGGGAGAAAAGTAGAACTTTATGAGGTAGTTGTACCTTCTCTCGAATTGGAAAGGAGCACATCAGAGAAAACCATTCCCGTGACGCCTACACCAACTAGAGAGGAAGCTAATGATGGTGATCATGAAACTTTGGATCAAGTTACTAATGAACCTTGAAGGTCGACCAGAACACATACCGCACCAGAGTGGTACGGTAATCCTTTCCTGGAAGTCATCTTGTTAGACAACGGCAAAGCTTTGAACTATGAAGAAGCTATGATGAGCCCAGATTCCGATAAATGGCTTGAGGCCATGAAATCTGAGATAGGATCCATGTATGAGAACAAAGTGTGGACTTTGGTGGACTTTCCCCTATTACTGGATTAACAAGGCGAGGACGTCATCGAGCTGAACATGTGTTGAACGTGGAGGTGACATATGTTTGGTACTTGATCGGGACGGATCGTGAAGGTGTACGATTACGTCAACCGCGTTGATAAACGCTTTCGCTTAGCGATCTTGAAGGGTATGAAGATGATCTCCCCTCTCATAGCTATGCATCTCCATGGATAGATTTTGCGTATGCATAGATTTTTTTTTGTTTTCCATGCAACGTTCCCCAGCAGTTTTTATCAAACACATAACGATTATACACATAACAGATTGTATCACACAGGTAGAAGGAATTGGGGATGGGTGGACAGGGGGAAATCATGAAGGAACGAATGGGTCACTATGCAAGAACTGCACGAACCTGTCGACGATGACGACAAATTAGTACACCATCGATGTGGCGGCGCATGCCAGAAGCTGGGATGTGACCGGCTTTACTGTCATCACTTTCTTCTCTAGTGAGTTTCCGGACTTGTATATCTGAAAAGTCCAACTCTGGACAAACCATAGGGAATCTTTTTAATAGTTAGGGTGCTTATGGGTTTTGCCATTTTAATTGTGTACTTGTGTGCTTCGGACAAATGTCAGCAATTTTCAACCCTTTTCGACTTCATTTGCTATTTTTCATGCATTTACTGATTTGTTTTATCTAAATGACCCTGAAATTGAAAAGCACTACAAATGAACTTTGAAAAGGTTGAAAGTTGGCATGGTATCATCATTTCACCCACATAGCATGTGCTAAAAAGTTAAGAGGGTTATGGCAAAAACTAGACGCACCTCGTGTACAAAATGGACAATCTCTTTCAACGTATCAGGGTTTCAGACGAAAACTCATCTGTTACAAAGGCATTTCATATTTTTTAAACTTATTTCAATTCCAGACTTTTTGTGTGTTCAGTATGCACCATTCAAAGCCACGTCATCAATTTTCAACCATTTCTGACTTCATTTGCTATTTTTCATGTATTTACTGATTTTTTAGCTAAATGACCCTGAAATTAAAAAGCACTACAAATGAACTCTGAAAAGGTTGAAAGTTGGCATGGTATCATCATTTCACCCACATAGCATGTGCTAAAAAGTTGAGAGGGTTACGGAAAAAACTGGATGCACTTCGTGTACAAAATGGACAATCTCTTTCGAAGTATCAGGGTTTCGAACAAAAACTCATCTGTTACAAAGGCATTTCATTTTTTAAACTTATTTCAAGTCTATACTTTTTGTGCATTCAGTATGCATCATTCAAAGCCACGTCGTCAATTTTCAATCATTTCTGACTTCATTTGCTATTTTTCATGTATTTACTGATTTTTTGACCTAAATGACCCTGAAATTAAAAAGCACTACAAATGAACTCCGAAAAGGTTGAAAGTTGGCATGGTATCATCATTTCAACCACATAGCATGTGCTAAAAGTTGAGAGGGTTACGGAAAAAACTGGATGCACTTCGTGTACAAAATGGACAATCTCTTTCGAAATATCAGGGTTTCGAACGAAAACTCGTCTGTTACAAAGGCATTTCATTTTTTAAACTTATTTCAAGTATAGACTTTTTGTGCGTTCAGTATGCACCATTCAAAGCCACGTCATCAATTTTCAACCATTTCTGACTTCATTTGCTATTTTCATGCATTTACTGATTTTTTTTAGCTAAATGACCCTGAAACTGAAAAGCACTACAAATGAACTCTGAAAAGGTTGAAAGTTGGCACAGTATCATCATTTCACCCACATAGCATGTGCTAAAACGTTGAGAGGGTTACGGCAAAAACTGGATGCACTTTGTGTACAAAAGGGACAATATCTTTCCACCCTCGTTCATCAGCCTCAATAGCTTGTTTCACACTCGTTTTCCAGGAGGCCAAATCATTGCTAAACATGCCCATGGCGTGATTGTTAATCTTTTTCATCTTCGGATCATCCCACAGTTGTTCTATGTTATCATCCCGGTCGGGGAACTTGAATCTCTTGTGCAACTTTGTTAGGAGCAACTGCGTCAAATGTTCTTTACTCCTTAAGTCATCGTCGTTGATGCTCGCGCATTCCCGTAGGATGCATCCTACTTGGTTCCCATAGCACTTGCAAGGTTCTTCCGGCTCTAACGGCTCAAACTTGCCAGGTGCCATCTTTGTGATCACAAGTCGTCCAATCCCTAGTTTGTTAGGTTTTCGTATCCTCTGCTTCTTATGCTTCCTCTTTTCGGTAGCGGCATCGGGGTCGGTACCTTCCCCGCCGGTACCTTCCCCGCCGGTACCTTCCGCACCGGTCTCGGTGCCGCCATCAGTGCCGGCACTGTCGGTGTCGATGTCGGCGTTAGTACCATCATCGAGGCCGACCTGCAAACCTTGCTTAGCAGTCAAATAGTCGAGGTACTCTTGTTCACCCTCATAATCCATCTCGTCTGCATCTTGGTCAGAAGGCCCAGTTTCTTCGTTGTTCTACATGTTTCCTATGATTAAGTGTCCTCATTTATTTCTAAAAGTATGAATAAATGAGAAATGACATAAAAAGAAATCTATGTGTCAGCACTCGATATGCCAACTATGTAGCACAAAATCATGCCCTTATTCACGGGAAATTTTGGCATGTCCTTTGCTAAAAAATGGACATATCGAGCGCCTGAAATTCACCGGAACGGAAATGAATCAACATTCTGGCGTAACATAGGCCACTCGGATCATTTTCCAAACATGACATGTCCAAAACATGACATATGCACATATCACATGTCCAGTTCAAATTTGCACATATCACATGTCCAGTTCAAATTTTGAAACCTAGCTAAATTCATAACTAAATAGATAACCTAATTAACATACTGCCCTAACTAAAACCTAAGTAAATTAACCGAAGAACCCTAGCAGAGAGAGGGGGGTTTACAGAGGGTGCAGGGGCGAGGAGGCAGGCCCGATGACGGCCGGGAGGGGAAAGGAGGGAGGCAAGGGCCGACGGGTCGGGGCCGAGCGCGCCGGGGTCGGGGCCGAGCGCCGGCGCCGGGGT